>NC_051316.1:23806616-24105946 GCF_015220235.1 Choloepus didactylus
CCACAAACATAGGTAAGGTTTTATTCCAGTAGTGGTGATGTGATTACTATTAGATATATTTCCTAAAGTTTAGAAAGAATGGGTTGCATGTTTCTCTGTATTTATTTAAAAAGCAGGCTGCAGTGAAAGGCCAAATTATGCTCAGATGGTGCTTAAGATACTGTTTACAGCCTTTCATCGAATTGCTACTGTGTATGCTTTGTAAAGGTAATAACTGTTTAGTGGAGGAAATGTTGAAAAAGTAGTATAGAGGAAAAAGTTAAAAATGTTCATCAGTCATTCATACAGAATAAGCAAGAACATGCCATGGTAAGAATATGCCATACTGTGACAGTTTTCATTCATGCTTCTTTATACAGAATTCTATTGCATATACAATTATGTATCCCCCATTTTCAATTAACATTATAGGTAAAGTACTTTTTAAAGAAGAAGCCATTCTTACCATAATTTCAATACCTAAAAATATCTGCTATGCTAATGTTGCAACATTTACATCTGCATTTCCTTTGCTCAAAGCCATTTTCTAACTTTCCTTACAATAAATGCTGATCTGATTAGCTTGTATCATCCATTCATAGCCATTGCCATTGTTTTTTTTACAAAGAAGTTCTACCAAAAGAAGTCTCTTTTACTAAATATTTCTGTGTCCAAACTTCCTTCAATAGTACAAGCACTGACTGTGATCAATATTTAAGCTTTTGACAATATGGTGATCATTTAACTTTCTGTGTTGTAACTTGCAGGCATGTAATTCTGAATTAGGAAGAACTTTAAATACTTTTTGTTCCATTCATTTTTCTCTATAATTAACAATTCATACAATGTCTTAAAAAAAACAAACAATATACAAACAAGAACATCTAATGAGGATGTACTGACCTTTAAAAGTGTGGATAAACATTTTATCTATTATTATTTTTCTATCTTATATGTATTTTCTAATTTTTGGCTACTTTTTCAGGTTAATAGGTTTTTCTTATAAGAAATGTGAATAGAAACAAATATTTTTAAAGAACCTAATTTGATGTAACATAAAGTAAATATTTTGTCATTTCACATTTTTCTGCTTAGGTTAAATAAAAACATCTGAAAAATAAAGAAATTTGAGGAATAGTTACTAGTATCATTTATTTGGTACATTTAATCCAGATATTTCTCAAATTTATTTTGATATACTGTGTGCCATGAACATAAACTATATTATATTGTCAATCAAAGTATCAATTCACTTACAGAAAAAAAGATATAGCCAAGGATAAGACTGGAGTTAAACATGCAGAAAGTATAAAGGTCTCTTGAAAATCCCCCTAAGATTTGATTTAATAATAGTTGAAATAAAATATTTAATATAATTAATAAAAAAAAAAACACTGCCAATTAAACCCATGGATCAGAGAGAAATTCTAAATGAAAATGTAAAAATCTGTTAAACTAAATGAAAACAAAAGCATAATATTTCAAAAATTTTAGATGCAGCTAAAGCAGTATTTATAGAGGAATTTTGGGCATGAGATGTATATATTAGAAAATAATAAAGGTATAAAGTTGCTTGGAAATGAATTATGCATACCACAAAAGTTAAGTTCATGTCACAGCCTCTGGCCCTGGAATTATACCTATTTGTAACTGAGATGTTTTGAAGCCTTTATTAGTTAACCTGTGCCCAAACTGAATGAGGATGTGCATTAATCCAAGATGGCAGAAGTCCTTTTTGGCAAAGGGAATGGAAAGGGAGAGAGAAAGACATGGAATGAAACCAAGAATCAACTGAAACCAGAGGAGAAAGAAGAAGACAAAGCCACGTGCATTCACATGTGACAGAAACTCCACGGACAATGATCGCTGGCACTCAACCCTAGAACTTCAGTCTTCAGGGAGAAAGCATCATCTTGCAAACTCCTCAATTTAGGGCTTTCCCTACCCTCAAAATCATGAGGCAAAAACTGCCATAGTTTAAGCCAGTACCTTATATGTTCTGGGTGTACACTACCAAACATGTAAGGAAGAAATTATATGAATTCTACATGGTGTTTTCCAGATAGTAGAGGACAGAATACTTGCAAGCTCACTTTATGATGCCGTCATTGCCCTAATCCTCAAATAAACAGACCATTATTTTTCAACTGAAAACTATACCAACATCTTTCATAAATATGGAAGAGAACATTCTTTACAAAGCAATTAGAATCCAGCAAAATATAAAAAGGATAATACATAATTATCAACTGTGATTCATTCCAGGAAGGAAAGGCTGTTTAACTTTTTAAGCATCAGAAAGCACCAAAGGAAGTGAACTGAATCTGAAGAAATTGTGTGACACCATCAAATAAACCCATAAAAACAGGGGTAGAGATACTCCAATAAATAATGGCTGAAAAATTCCCAAATTTAACCAAAGACATGAATATACACATCCAAGATGCATAATGAACTTAAACAGAATATAAACTATGGATCTAAACCATAGCATAGTGTAATCAAACTGTCAAATGCTAAACATAACGACAGAATTCTGAAAGCCGCAAGAGGGAAGTGTTGTGTCAAATACATGGGAGCCTCAATAACATTAAGGGCGAATTCTCATTAGAAACCACAGAGGCTAGAAGGAAGTAGCATGACATATTTAAAAGTGGAAAGCACAAAATTTCCAAGCAAGAAATTTTGTCTTCCAAAAATGAGAGAAAGAATAATAAGACATTCCTAAATAAACCAAAGTGAGGGAGTCCATCACCACTAGGCTGGCCCTAAAAGAGAACACAAAGAGAGTGCTGCAGGTTGAAAGGAAAGGACAATAGACAACAGTTGGAAGCCACGTGAAGAAATAAAGATCTGCAGCAAAGGAACAGACAAAAGAAAATATAAATGCAAGTTCTATTATATATTTGGATTGTAACTCCACTTTTTACTTCCTACAGGGTCTAAAGGTAAATGCAGAAAATGTAATGTTAAATCACTGGCTTTGGACATGTAATGAATAGCCATGTAATTTGTAACAACAACTATGTAAAGAAGGGTGAAGATAAGAGTTTGGAAACCTAGTATGCATACTAGTGAGCTAAGTTGGATTCAAAGCAAATGATAATGTTATAGATATATAATATTAAATTTTTGCACCATGGTAACTCCAAAGAAATTATTAGAGATTATCCAGTCTTGTAGGGAGACAAAGTAGGTTTCTAGGGCAGGAAGCAGAGAGAATTGGGAGTTAATGTGTGATGACTATAGAGGTATAGATCTATGGAACAGAATAGAGAGCTGTGAAATAGACCCAAATGAATACAGCCAAGTGATTTTTGACACAGACACAAAGGCAATTCAATGAGGAAATGACAGCATTTTCGATGAACGGTGTCAGAACACTTGGATGTCCTTGTGCAAAATAATGCAACTCAACATATTCTTCACACCTTACACAAAAATTAACTCAAAATACAACATAGACATAAATTTAAAATATAAAATTTACAGTAGAAAATATAGGAGAAAATCGTATGACATGGGGTTTACAAAAGAGTTTATAAGTATGACATACAAAACTTGATTAGAAAATTGGTCAGCTTGAATTTTATCAAAATTATAACACACTTCCATGAAAGACACCATTAGGAGAATTAAAATAGTCAACAGACCAGAGTGAAATGTGGGGAAAAATCTCATCAGATAGCTCTCCAAAGAAGAAATACAGAAGAAAAATTAGGATATGGAAAGTTAATTTGCTCAACATCATTTGTCATTAGAGTAATGAAAATTAAAACCACAATGAGATATCACTACATACTTACTACAATGGCTAAAATCCAAAACATACAGTGGAATAGTCCTCAGTAATAAAAAGGAATGAGCTATACATTCACCTTACACATGAGTGAATTTTAAATGCATTTTGCTGTATTAAAAGAAGCCAGACAGACCCTAAAAGCAAATAAGATGATTCCATTTATATGACATTCTAGAAAAGATAAAATTATGGGAACAGAAAACAAATCAATGGTTGACAGGGTTTGAGGGAGGAGGGAATTTATGACTACAAGGACAGCAAATAGAGGAATTTTTAGGGTGATGGAACTGTTTGGTTTGGTACCTGAGTTGGTGGACATATTACATCATGGATGTGTCAAAGCCCATTGAATTGTACATCAGAAACAGCAAACTTATACATATGCAAATTTTAAAAGTTAACCATGGAGTCCAGGGATGGTAGGATGGGATACAGGCTGTTAAAATTAACATGGCTGTATTACAAATGTATGCGCTCACCTCACTGAAGGGTACTGGGGAAAATATGCTAAGTAACTTTAATATACATTGAGTTTACTATAAATTCTAGGGCTAAAGACAAAAGGCACACTGTAGTCTATTTGGTCACTTTAGGTAGTTGCAGCCAGTTTTATTACAATCAGAGAAAGAAGTTACAAATAAGTAACATAGGAAGGATAAAATGAATCATGATTTCTGCATTAGAGACAGAGACATCAGAATGAATTCAAGTGTGTGTGCATATATATACATACATATGAAATAAAGAAATTTGAAGAACATGTATCTGGAAGTAATATATAAATATGAAAACAAGTAGATTATTAATGATACATTTCCTACTTCTCTATGTGGAGAAGAGCTAGAAAAATGATACCACAGTGGAAACAAACAACCCTATTTTGCAAGTCATGATTTCTAAAAATACCTTCTTGAATAACAGTAACTTGGGAAATGCCCTAGTCTAGCACTGGGTTAGGGAAAATATTTGATGAACACTGAGTACCTTGTAGTGGCAGAAAGTAAGGAAATGCTCAAAACAAAAGGTTGAGCATATCAAAAGGCCACAGTAGCCAATGTGCAAGAGCTCCTGAAGCCCAAATCTAGAACAAATTATCAACTTAAAAATATAGTACTGGATAGTAATTCAAAGAATTAAATAAACATCCGTGAGTTTATCCCATATAAATAAATGATTGCATAAAAATTGAATAGTGGAACAATACAATTCTCCTTTTCAGATGAATTCCAAGTAATATCAATGGACACAGGCCCTCTCCAAAGGAGCTTGTTTTCTTTCCTCTTGTGTGAATTCATTCACTTTGAATGAAAAGAGGCTAAAATAGGAACTTTATGGAGAAACTGAAAACACTACTTTAGCCAAATGCTCAAGGGTACCATCAGCAATAACCGGTCATATTGATATGCTGTAGCCCCTAAATATGATGAAATGATAACATTTAACCTCTCCACCCAAAACCCATAACCGAGTCATGGGTTTTCTATGGGAAACACAACTTATGAACATTCTACAGAAACCTGACCAGTATTCTTCAAGACTCTCAAGATAATAAATAAGCAAGAAAGGCTGAGAGGCTTTCACCCAGACCAGAAGAGACTAAAAATACATGATGACAAAATGTAATGCGGTGTCCCAAATGGATCCTGGAACAGAAAAAAAGACATTACTGGAAAAACCTGGGATATCTGAATAAAGTCTGGACTTAACTTAATAGAAATCACTCCAATGTTTGTTAGCTTCTTAGTTTTCATTAATAAACCATGGTAATGCATGTTGTTAACATTAGAGGGAAATGAATAAAAAGTGAACAGGAACATCTATAGTGTCTTTGCAACTCTCATAAATGAAAAATTCTTTCAAATAAAAACTTATTTAAAAAACAAAACTCATAATATGAAATATCACAGCAAACTCAGGGAATTGCTCAATATTTCACATTATGAAACAAAAATTTTTGAATGCCTGTGGAAAAGAAAAAGAGAATTGGGGACTGAAAATGACAGGGATCATAAATGTATAATTAAAAACTTATACTACAATATAAATAGTGAGGGTGAGCTAGAAAATGAAAAAAAAATCAAGCAAGCAAATTCTATCAATTTCAAAAAGTCAAATTTCGACCCCAGATTTAAAGGAAATCCTTCCTTTAGTAAATCTTTGTTGATGTAAAAATTATGTGATTATTAAGTCAACCATATCTGTCCTGGTCTTTTCTGAGGCATTGATTCCTTTCCATTAAACAACTGATTTCTTATTGAGCTTTAAAAAAGGCTTAAGTATCCCAGAACTAAATGCCCATAACTGTTATTTCTTTTAAGATTTTAGTCAAATATTCTTATATATTAATCCTTTGAGATGAATTTCAGAAAGGTGCGTTATGTAATTAGCATGTTGGTAATGGTTCTGTAATTTATGAAAGTTACTGATTTATTTGGGATAAATAATCTATAAAGAACTATGGACTAGCACTTTATTCAAATTGACTTGATTAACATAAATCTATAGATCTAAAAATGTTTCTCATATAAAACATTTACCACTAAATTTAAAATAGGTCAATTTATACTCCTGATTCTTCCACCTAAAAACAAGAAAGCTTCTGTATAACCTAACATCATCATTTCATTAGAGTTACTCAAATAATGACTCTTAAATTAATAAATAAATAAAATTATACAGGTGAATGGAGAATATGTTTAAAGACCAACACAGTGAGAAAGAAAAAGCAGTTTACCATGGAGAGGAAGAAAGTGATGAAAAGTGAGGGACAGGAGGAATCTAGAGGAAGATGCAGGTAAAGACTTGAGAGGTATATTAAGAGAGATGAACAGAAAAATTCATGGGGAACAGATTTGGGTACAGTTGAAAACCAATGGAAAGAGGGACGATGACTTAGAAAGACACAACATTATTAGAAGTGTGGAATACTAAATTATAAATTACAAACAGAATTCAAAGAAATAGAAGGTGAGGAATACAATTTTAAAATAAGACAAGAGATGAGGAAGTTATATAAACAAAGAAATTATAAAATGTAGTAAAATATAACATTAAATGAGAATTGACTATAAAAAATAGTGTTTCTAAAGAGAATGTGTATAGAGCCAATACTGAAATGTAAAGATAAAATTGAAAGCACAAAAGAGAACAGTGGAGAGAGAGGCATTATAAGGAGAATTAAGCAAATTAGTCAATGAAAAGTGAGTGAAGGAATGGAGTGCATGAATGAATGAATGTTAAATAAAAGGAAGGGGAAAGTGGGGGCGTTTGTGTGCATGCCTCGACAGCAGTGGTGTAAAGAAGCCTGAGAGATAAGTTCGGGAAAAACTAATGGAAAGTAGAGAAAAAATGAGGTCTAAATTACATAAAATGAAGAGTGTAAAAAGCTGTGAGAAAAAAATGTTAACAATAACTCCATGGTTTTCTAAACATGGGGAAGTAGGAAAATGAGAGTAATGCAGAAAAATCTAGAATCTAGCTCTCTGATTGAAGCCAAGCAGCTTAAAACCACTAGAACCTGAGCTCGCTGAGCAATGAAGGCTGACAGAAGGCAATGGCTGAGCAAGTCAGACAGCAGGAAGTGCAAGGTGTACAACACAGAACAGTAACAGCAAACACTTTCAGGGCCTATTGAGCAAAGGACATCAGTCTGAGCAGATGGGATGTGTTGGTTGATTCAATCCTCATAACAACAGTACTAGTAGAGTAAGTACTATTTTCCTACTTCAAAGATGGAAACAGAAGTATAGGAAGGACAGGGAGGACAGATAACTGGCACAAGCAATACTGCAAGGAGGTGGTAGAGCAGGGTTTGAACACCATCTGTCTGACTCGAGAGAGACTTCATAGCTACTATACTCTAAGGCCACAGAGGGAAGTGAGAACTAAGGAATTTAGAATAATTTTAAAAAGGAGGATTCAAGTGGGTACCTCATTAGAAGTTTGAATGTAAGCTGCCTACAATACAGGAAAGGGATTCAATTCAATAAAAATATAATTGCCCTTTAAAGAGAGAATACAGAGTACAGAAAGGTGAGAAAAGAGAAGCATGGATGCTAAGGAAAAGGATGAAATGTATCAAGGATGGAATGAAAAACATGGAGAGCCATGAGAAACAAAAAGAGAACAGAGCATAAATAATATGGGTTGATAGAAACATTTCCAATGGAAGAAATGTGGAAAAGAGAGTTTTTAGAGAAAATAAGAGAAGGGAGTTTAGTTCTCCAGAAGAGTCTGTTCCATTGCTCCCTGTGACAAGGGGTGAGAGAGACGTGACTCACCTGAGCTGGTGTCGCTGCCCCTGAAGTGTGGGTGGGACGGGACTGATGGCCGTGTCTGGGGAAATGGTTCATTCCCGAGTTATAAAAGCCAGTGAGGTGACCTCAGCTCACACTGGGAGGTGGTTATCATGTCACTGCACTGGCCCTGACACATTGAGAGGTGGGAGTCTCTGAAGAGGGTGTCACAAACAGGGACAAATTAAGCTTCCACTGAGAACTGTAACAATTATGTATAGAAGTCAAAGAACTTTTTTGGGACACCAGCTTTCCTAGATGAGAACTTTTTGATAATGGCAACCCCTGGGAGATGAAATAGAGATGGGAGTCAAGTACTGAAAACATACTGGGAGTCACATACACTGGTGAAGCAATAGGTTAATTAGTAATTTATGGCACATCGACCTGTTGGAAGACAGGACAAGTTTTCACATTATAATTAGCAAAAGCATGTGAGATATTTGAATATAACATTATATAAAATGATAGGAAGAAGATTTTTAAATGGTATTCAACTTTTTTATATAATTATTTAAGTGAACTCAATTCAGTAGATGATGATTGCAGGCAATATGTACAACTATATATGTTCATGTTATCATGGGTTCATGATTTGTTTACCTAAAACTATCCTTTAGTTGTACTTTTGTTTTCAATTGAACACAACAATAAAAAGTCAGAATCAGTGGAAGTAAACATACACGATGCTCTTTCCAGAGTGTTAGTAGTCAGGATTCCTTTGACTGTTACCAGGAATCACTAATTGAGAGAATTATAAGTTCCTTACATTATGATTCATGCAAGTTAAAATGGAAATGAGAAATCATTATTTTGAATAGTGAAAATATGTTCATCAGGAGAGTAATATGTTTACAGGGATGATACTGGCTTCAGCACAAAAATGAAACGTGGGTAATAACTTCCCAACTGTGAGAGAAGGAAGCATGCCCACTCCCTCAGAGGTGCACTTATCCTGGATCTCAACTTGAAAAGGAAATTTTCATGGGAGAACTAGCACAAAGAATATTGAAAATCATTCCCACAGTCACCACCATTGTAGTTTTACTGTGCTGTGCATCCCTGACTACCCGATAATTCAGCCTTCTTTCCTCCAGGGAAAAACAGCGAGGCATCCATACAAATGTGGTCGTTTGCAGTATGTGTATAAAGTTTAGGGGTGTGTGTTGTATTTGTTTGGTAAAGTGTGTTTGCTTGTGAATCCCTCAACCCAGCAGAGGTGGGCAAATGGGGCAGTTATGTTTCAAGGTGGCCCTGCAGTGGGAAATTTCAGGGACTGTGGAACTACAGGAAGACTCAAAACCAGCTGTGCCACTTTCTGGATGCAAGACCCAGGAAAGGTCACGTCCCCTCTCTGAGCCTCATCCTCTAGTCTGGAAAATGGAAACAAAGTGGGTTTGGAGGGGAGGGAGCAATTTGAAGGAAAAAATCACTAACTGAGGCTACAGCAAATACAGGCTAAAAGTAATGACTTGTGAGATCCCATATTCCTGAGCCCTACGGGTCTTTACAAGAAGGTGTCGACTCACTTCTCCATACTCATACCTACAAAATACAACCATTAACCCTAGAAGAGTGGCAACTGAAGGACAACTATGAAAGCTGGTAAGAGGAAGGCAAATTTGTGAGACCCAGAACAGAAAAACCCAGAAGCAGGCGTTTTTCATCCCCTGACCCAAGAGAAAAAGTGGCCCACTTGGTTTCCCCCCACCCACCCTCCCAAAAGAAGCTTTCCAGCTCATTGTTTCCCAGCACCCCAGTTCATTCCTGTCCCTCTGACACCACTACCACTTGCAGGATTGATAAGGAGCGCTGCTATAATACATGACAAGAGAAAGCATTCCTCTACCCTGCTGGCTGGCAAGAGGGACTCTGACACAAGAAGCCTGTCCCCAGAAACCTCTGTCCCTAAGCACGAGACTCTACTCTCCAGCAAGAGATAACAGGTGACTTATCTTAGGAAAACCCCTTCTGCACTCTCAGGCAGCATCAGTGTGGTCCTTTGAGATTACCAGATAATCCAGTAAGAGAAAAGTAACACAGGAAAGACTATGAAAGTTATACTGTCATAGGATCTACTGCCCAGAAAGCAGGCCAGGACCTGCTTGCTAATCGTAAGTATTAGAAATATCTGCTGTATTTGCTGGCCTTAAAAACATATGGGTCTCCACCTTTTACTGTTTTTCCCTCACTGCTATTAGCACTTCAGAAGCACCCAAGGCTTTGCTCAGGCCCTGGGCACTGGAAGAAAATGGACACCCAAAATCCCATGTTGGGAACGAGAAAGAGATAAGATAACTACTGGTTGACTTTTGGCATACATGCCACTGATTTTTTTAAACAGTTTTATTGATTTATAAAATCCTATATCATACAGTTTACCTATTTAAAGTATACAACTCAGTTTTTTTTTTTACTATATCACAGATATGTGCAATCATCACTACAGCCAATATTAGAATACTTCATCACCTTAAAAAGCTATCATCCCATTTCCCCTACTGCTCCCCAACCCCACCCTAAGCAACCACTGATCTATTTGTGTTGTACAGATTTCTATATTCTGTGCATTTTCATGAATCGAATCATATAACAGGTGATCTTTTTGGCTATTTTTTTCTTCCACATAGCATCAAGTTTCCAGATTCATCCATGTTGCAGCATTTATTAGTATCATTCATTTATATGCTCAAATAATATTCCATTGTATGTATATATCACATTTTGTTTATGCATTTATCCACTGATTAATATTTGGGCTTTTAACTTTTGGCTATTATCCATAATGCTGCTATGAATATTAATACAGAAATTTTTGTGTGGACATATGTTTTCATTTCTCTTGGTAACATACCTAGGAGCGCAATTGTTGGGTAATGTGTAAATTTATGCTTAATCTTTTGAGACATTTCCATTCTGTCTTCCAAAGTGACCCCAATATTTTACATTCTGTCTAGCAGTGAATGTGCATTCACATTTCTCCACATTCTCACCAACTTGCTATTGAGATGAAGTGGCATCTCACTGTGGTTTTGATTTGCATTTCCCTGGTAATTAATGATGTTGACCATCTTTTTATGTGTTTATCAGTTACTTTTCTATCTTCATTGGAGAAATGTCTACTCAGATCCTCTGACCATTTTTCAATTTGGTTATCTGTCTTTTCACCATTGAGTTGTAATAATTCTCTATAGATTCTAGATACAAGTTCCTTATAGATGCAAGATTTTCAGATATCTTCTCCCATTCTTTGGATTGTCTTTTCGCTTTCTTGATGTCCTTGGAAGCAAAAACAGTTTTAATTTTTATGAAGATAAATGTATAAAGTTCCTTTTTTTTCTTTTGTTGCTGTTTGTGTCTGTCCTAGTTTGCTAATGCTGGAGAATGCAAAACACCAGAGATGGATAGGCTTTTATAAAATGGGGGTTTATTTCACTACACAGTTACAGTCTTAAGGCCACAAAGCGTCCAAGGTAACACCTCAGCAATCGGGTACCTTCACCGGAGGATGGCCAATGGCGTCCGGAAAACCTCTGCTAGCTATGAAGGCAGCTGGCGTCTGCTCCAAAGCTCCGGCCTCAAAATGGCTTTCTCCCAGGACGTTCCTTTCTAGCAAGCTTGCTTCTCTTCAAAACATCACTCCCAGCTGCACTCTCTTTCCTCCCCCCGAGTCAGCTCATTTATATAGCTCCACCGACAAAGGCCCACCCTGAATGGGTGGGGCCACGCCTCCATGGGAACATCTTATCAGAATCATTGCCCACAGCTGGGTGGGGCACATTCCAAGCAAATCCAACCATCACCAAAACGCCTGCCCCACAGAAGACCACAAAGATAATGGCATTTGGGGAACACAACACACTCAAACCGGCACATTCCACCCCCTGGACCCCAAAATGACATTATCTTTCGAAATACAAAATATATTCATTCCATCACAATATCACAAAAACTTAAATCATTTCAGTAACAAAAGTTAAGTACAAAATCCCATCAAAATCAGTTTAGGCTTGGTCAGTCCTAAGGCATAATTCCCCTCTAGCTGTGGATCTGTGAACCTAGAACGAGTTATGTGCTTCCAATATACAAAGGAGAGACATTCATAGGATGAACATTTCCATTGCCATAAGGAGAAACAGTAAGGAAAACAGGGTTAACAGGAGCAAAACAGTTCCTAAAACCCGCAGGACAAACTCCATTAGATTTCAAAGTCTGAGAGTCATTAACAGAACGATGTTGCATCCGTGGGGCTTGAGAGAGCAGGAGCCTAACCCTTCTTAAGGGCCTTTTCGGCAGCCCTTTCCTTTCCAAATGCTTAGGTGAGTGCTCCAACATATCCACACATTGGGGAGACCACCTTCTCGGCCCCACCCTCCTCAAACATCGGGGCAGCTCCCGGATTCCCTTCCATCTCCGGGGCACACGCTCAACCCCTTCAGAACAGTGTGGTGGCAGCCAGGCTCTCCCCAATTCCCTGGAAATGTGCTCCAACCTCTTTGGGACCTGAGGTGGCAAAACTCTTCCAGAGCATCGAGGCGGAAAGCCCGCCCTCGACCTCCGGGGCAAACTCACCCTTTCCATGCATGTGGGCTGCTCTGCTCTCCCAGCCCGAGACCTCCTGACTCCAGACCTCATCCTCCATGGCTCTGTCTTTGAAGAGATTTTTACTTTAATTTTTTCCTTGTCTGTCTCCTCCAATCCAGACTGGCAATGGCTCTGTCTATAAAGATCTCGCAAAAATTCTGTTGGCTTCGCATGAAGCATGCAGGGGTCAAAGCCATTAGACAATAGGACTTTCCACAAATCCTCTCTGCTTAACTCCTTTTTCAATCTTGGCTTGTACTGAAATGGCGGTGGATGAGGCATTCTGTAAGTCCACGTATTGTAGTTTTGGCAGAAGCATGTCGTGCAGGGAAGGCAAACCCATATCCGGAGTATGTGTCTATTCCAGTAAGAACAAATCGCTGCCCTTTCCATGATGGAAGTGGTCCGATGTAATCAACCTGCCACCACGTAGCAGGCTGATCACCCCAAGGAATGGTGCCATATCGGGGACTGAGTGTGGGTCTCTGCTGCTGGCAAATTGGACACTCAGCAGTGGCTGTGGCCAGGTCAGCCTTGGTGAGTGGAAGTCCATGTTGCTGAGCCCATGCATAACCTCCATCCCTACCACCATGACCACTTTGTTCATGAGCCCATTGGGCAATGACAGGAGTTGCTGGGGAAAGAGGCTGATTGGTATCTACCAAACGGGTCATTTTATCTACTTGGTTATTAAAACCTTCTTCTGCTGAAGTCACCCTCTGGTGAGCATTCACATGGGACACAAATATCTTCATGTTGTTTGCCCACTCAGAAAGGTCTATCCACATACCCCTTCCCCAGACTTCTTTGTCACCAATCTTCCAATCATGTTCCTTCCAAGTCCCTGACCATCCAGCCAAACCATTAGCAAACTAGGACAGATTTTGGTACCGAGAGTGGGGTTCCATGTTTGGTTATATCCTCACACTGGGCTGTAGCTTCTGGGATTCCACCCCCTGGAAGCTTGTAATTTTCAAAGCGATCAGCTTCTGGTCTCTTTGAACCCAAGAGTTCAGTTCTAAGTTTATCTCTCTCTGCTCGCATTTTACCATAAGCTGCAAGGAGAAGCCAGGATATGTCCTCCACACGTAGTCTGGAGATCTCCTCAGCTAAGTATTCCAGGTTGTTGCTTCCAGATTCTTCCTTCCATCTGACACCAGGACTCAATTTTGCCAAATTCTCTGCCACTTTAAAACAAGGATCGCCTTTCTTCCAGTTCACAACAACACACTGATCACCTCTGTTCAAGGCCTCATCCGAAGTATCTTTAGAGTCCATATTTCCACAGTCTCTTTAAAGCAGTTTTGGCCTTTTCTATCAAGCTCCTCACAACTCTTCCAGAAACTCCCCATTATCCATTTAAAAAGCCATTCCAACATGTTTGGTATTCGCAAACTCAGCAGCAAAAGCACCCCACTCCTGGTACCAAGTTGTATTAGTTCGGGTTCTCCTTGGAAACAGAATCAATGAGAGATGTCTCTTATTATCAAATTGTAAAAGTGACTCACGCAACTGCGGGAGCGCACGAGTCCAAATTCTGCAGAGCCGTCAACAAGCTGTCAACTCCAAGGAAGACGTCCGACGAACTCCTCGGGAAACGAACCGACAACTTTGACGAACTCCTCAGGAAACGAACCAGCAACTTTGAAGAACTCCTCAGGAAACGAACTGACAACTTTGACGAACTCCTCAGGAAACGAACTGGCAACTTCGACGAGCTCCCCAGGAAAAGCTTCACTGAGCAGCTGAAGAAGAAGTGAAGGTTCTCTAACCATCCGGCTTATAAGCCTCCAACTGATCACCCGGACCAAATCCAGCCAATTGCATTCTCTCACTGTGGAAGCACACCCCTTGATGAGTCATCAGTCAGCTGCAGTCAATTGACTGATGATCCGACAAACCAACCAGCCTCAAATAGCCTCACAGGAATCATCAGGCCAGTGCCCGCTTGACCAGACAGCTAGGCCACCTAGCCAAGTTGACACAGGAACCCAACCATCACAGTCCACCCCTTGTCAACTTGGCAGTCGTACACATCACCTAAAACCATATCTTCAAAATGAACGTTACAGCTTATGCCATATGATAAGGGGATAAGACAGAGAAGAAAGCAAAAATATTTTCTTCACAGACAAATACAAACATAATCATCACAAAATGAGGAGGAAATATTCATATCATCATAGTCCTCGTTTCCGTAACTGGTCACGTGGCCGTAGTTCATATTTATCACGACCTTCTTCCACTACCCATTCCATGTTCCCTTTACCCTCAGCAAGCACTTCAGCTGGCCGTGGTTCTTTGCTTGGTGGGGTGACCCAAACCTTCATTCCTGAAGTTTCTTGGCCATTGGTAGTCCTGCCTGGATTGGGTTGTTGCAGTTTTCCATTGACTTGAATCACGGGGCATGGTAGTACTAAGAGACGCCCCAGGGGATCTCCTGTATGCCAGGAAAACTCTTCTTTACTTCCATTGTGTAGTTGCAGTGCTATTTCCCCTTGATAGTCAGGATCAATCACCCCAGCCAGTACAGTAATCCCCTTACTTGCCTGTTGATTCAGAGGCATAAGAAGCCCAAAGTGGCCAGGTGGCAGCCTTAACTTCCAGTTCAATGGGATTATTGTTGTGTTTCCTGGTGGAAGCACTCCTCCTTTTGGAACCAAGACTTGTAGACCAGCAGAGCTTAAACTTGCAGGGACAGGAAGCAAAAATTTCCCTAGTGGATCACTAGGAGTGATAGTGAGTGGTGCTACTCCTGTTTCCACCCCTTGATTCCTGGACCCATGAATCCTGGCTATGGGAGAAACAGCACCATAGAGTGGACGCTGATTCAGAGCATACACAGCCTCCTGGAGAACACTGCCCCAGCCCTGCAAGGTATTGCCACCTAGTTGGCACCGTAATTGAGTCTTCAATAGGCCATTCCACCGTTCTATCAACCCAGCTGCTTCTGGATGATGGGGAACATGGTAAGACCACAGAATTCCATGAGCATGTGCCCATCCCCTCACTTCATTTGCTGTGAAGTGGGTTCCTTGGTCCGAAGCAATGCTTTGTGGAATACCAGAGTGGTTCTTGAGAAACGGAATCTTAAAATGGGCTTTTACAACTTGTTTTCTACTCTGATTAGATTCAGAGGCACTAATGACTCTATTTCCAATAATCAAGAGGGTACTAAGAGTCCATGGCAGGAGTTGGCAAAGGAAATACGTAAAATAGCACCATTTGATTCTCCTAATTGTGCTCTAGTACGAAGCGAGGCTCTGGGTGACAGCGTTTTCGACACTTTCACGGAGTTTTGCAGTATTAAGAAGTATAATGATGTTGGCTGGCTGCTCTTAGATACTTTGGATACAGTTGTAAGAGAAAGGGATGAGCTAAAGGCTTCAAATTCAAAACTTGAATGCCGTTATGACAGATGTAAAGGGTTCCATCTGTGCCCTGAAAGAAAATCTTATTTCCTGTGCCCGCAGACTGGAGGTTTCTGAAAATCAGACGCAGTCTCTTATTGTGCGAGTAGCACATTTACAGCGTAAACTAAAATCTCAACCTCTCAGGGTGTCTGCTGTTAAAGTAAAGGCATTGATTGGAAAAGAATGGGACCCAGAAACTTGGGATGGAGACATATGGATTGATAATAATGACAGTGAGGACATTGGAACCCTGGATTCTGCTGGGTCATTGTTAGATTTACCTATAGAGGGCTGCCCTGGGGAAACAGCTTCTCTGCCTCCAGTCTGCCCTAAGGAGCCTGCCATGCAACTCCCACCTAAGGAGATTGACCCTTCAATGCCTGCTAATCTTGTAATCACCTCCCCTGAGGAAGCAGCCCTCACTCTTTTGTCTGGAGAGACTAATCCTGTTTTAAGAGATGAAAATGCAACAGAGTGCCCTGAGGTGAATGGCTTGAGAGATTATTCTAACTCTTTTCATGACCCACCCCCACCACCAGTTTTTGCTTCAAGACCTATAACTAGGCTCAAGTCCCAACAAGCCCCAAAGGGTGAGGTACAAAGTGTGACCCATGAGGAAGTACGCTATACTCCAAAAGAACTGTATGAGTTTTCCAACTTATACAGACAGAAACCAGGGGAATATGTGTGGGAATGGATATTGAGAGTGTGGGATAATGGTGGAAGGAATATAAGGTTGGATCAGGCTGAATTTACTGATATGGGCCCACTAAGCAGAGATTCTGCATTCAATGTTGTAGCTCGAGGGGTTAGAAAGGGTGTTAACAGTTTGTTTGGGTGGCTGGCTGAAACATGGATCAAAAGGTGGCCGGCATTACCAGAAGTTGAAATGCCAGAACTGCCCTGGTATAATGTGGAGGAGGGGATTCAAAGGCTTAGAGAGATTGGAATGTTAGAGTGGATTTATCATGGAAAACCTGCTCACACAGCCCTGGAATGTCCAGAGGACACACCTTTTACCAGGACTGTAAGGAATAAATTTGTGAAACTAGCTCCATCATCCCTGAAGAGCTCTGTAGTCGCCCTTCTCTGTAGGTCAGATATTACTGTAGGAACTGCTGTCACTGAACTGGAATCCTTAAACACAATGGGGATAATCGGGTCCCGAGTCAGCAGAAGCCAAGTGGCTGCAGTTAATCGCCACAGACAAGGTGGACAGGGCTACCATAATGGAAAACAGGCTCAAAGCAGCAATCAAAATAATATGACTCGCAGAGACTTATGGCGTTGGCTAGTGGATCATGGAGTACCAAGTAGTAAAATAGATGGGCAATCGACTAAATTCTTGTTTGAACTATATAAGCAGAAGAATTCTAGGCCATGTGAACAAAAATCTCCCTTGAATTACAAAAACAGAGAGTCACGGCCCCTTAATCAATTCCCAGACTTGAGACAGTTTACAGATCCAGAGCCTCTTGAATGAAGGGAAGGCCGGGTACCCTTGGAGAAGGACCCTGTCACACTGCCAAAAATTTACACTGTTAATCTTCCTCCCAGCCTTCCCCAGGGGGACCTATGGCCTTTTACCAGGCTGACTGTGCATTGGGGAAAAGGAAATGATCAGATATTTCGTGGATTATTAGACACTGGGTCAGAAGTGACATTAATTCCCGGAGACCCAAAACGTCACTCTGGTCCACCAGTCAGAGTTGGGGCTTATGGAGGTCAGATGATTGATGGAGTTTTAGCCCAGGTCTGTCTCACAGTGGGTCCAGTGGGTCCCCGGACCCATTCTGTGGTTATTTCCCCAGTGCCGGAATGCATAATTGGAATAGACATACTCAGCAACTGGCAGAATCCTCACATTTGTTCCCTGACTCCTGGAGTGAGGGCTATTATGGTGGGAAAGGGCAAGTGGAAGCCACTAGAGCTGCCTCTGCCTAGCAAAGTAGTGAACCAGAAGCAATACCGGATTCCTGGTGGGATTCCAGAGATTAATGCCACTCTTAAGGACTTGAAGGATGCAGGGGTGGTGATTCCCACCACATCCCCATTCAACTCTCCTATTTGGCCTGTGCAGAAAACAGATGGGTCTTGGAGGATGACTGTGGATTATCGTAAGCTTAACCAGGTGGTGACTCCAATTGCAGCTGCTGTCCCAGATGTGGTATCATTGCTTGAGCAAATCAACACATCCCCTGGTACCTGGTATGCAGCTATTGATCTGGCAAATGCTTTTTTCTCAATTGCTGTCAGCAAGGACCACCAGAAACAGTTTGCATTTAGCTGGCAAGGCCAGCAGTTTACATTCACCGTGCTACCTCAGGGTTATATCAACTCTCCAGCCCTATGTCATAATATTGTCCGCAGGGATCTTGATCATTTCTCCCTCCCACAAGACATCACACTGGTCCATTATATTGATGATATCATGTTGATTGGACCTAGTGAGCAAGAAGTAGCAACTACTCTAGATTTGTTGGTAAGGTATTTGCGTGGCAGAGGATGGGAGATAAATCCAACAAAAATACAAGGCCCTTCCACCTCAGTAAAATTTCTAAGTGTTCAGTGGTGTGGGGCCTGTTGAGATATTCCTTCTAAGGTGAAGGATAAGCTGCTGCATCTGGCCCCTCCTACAACCAAAAAAGAGGCACAACGTTTAGTTGGCCTCTTTGGGTTTTGGAGACAACATATTCCTCATTTAGGTGTGCTACTCCGGCCCATTTACCGAGTGACTAGAAAAGCTTCTAGTTTTGAGTGGGGACCAGAGCAAAATGAGGCTCTGCAACAGGTCCAGGCTGCTGTGCAAGCTGCTCTGCCGCTTGGACCATATGATCCAGCTGATCCAATGGTGCTGGAAGTGTCAGTGGCAAATAGAGATGCTGTTTGGAGCCTTTGGCAGGATCCTATAGGAGAATCACAATGCAGGCCCTTAGGATTTTGGAGTAAAGCTTTACCATCTTCTGCAGATAACTACTCTCCATTTGAGAAACAACTGTTGGCCTGCTACTGGGCCTTAGTAGAGACAGAACGCTTAACCATGGGCCACCAAGCTACCATGAGACCTGAGTTACCTATCATGAGCTGGGTGTTATCTGATCCACCAAGCCATAAAGTTGGGCGTGCACAGCAGCACTCCATCATAAAATGGAAATGGTATATACGAGATAGAGCTTGAGCAGGTCCTGAAGGTACAAGTAAGTTACATGAGGAAGTGGCCCAAATGCCCATGGCCCCCACTCCTTCCACCTTACCTTCTCTTGCCCAGCCCACAGCTATGACATCTTGGGGAGTTCCTTACAGTCAGTTGACTGAGGAAGAGAAGACTTGGGCCTGGTTTACAGATGGTTCTGCACGATATGCAGGTACCACCCGAAAGTGGACAGCTGCAGCACTGCAGCCCCTTTCTGGGATATCCCTGAAGGACAGTGGTGAGGGGAATTCCTCCCAGTGGGCAGAACTTCGAGCAGTGCACCTGGTTGTTCACTTTGCTTGGAAGGAGAACTGGCCAGAGGTGCATCTGTATACTGATTCCTGGGCTGAGGAGATCTCCAGACTACGTGTGGAGGACATATCCTGGCTTCTCCTTGCAGCTTATGGTAAAATGCGAGCAGAGAGAGATAAACTTAGAACTGAACTCTTGGGTTCAAAGAGACCAGAAGCTGATTGCTTTGAAAATTACAAGCTTCCAGGAGGTGGAATCCCAGAAGCTACAGCCCAGTGTGAGGATATAACCAAACATGGAACCCCACTCTCGGTACCAAAATCTGTCCTAGTTTGCTAATGCTGGAGAATGCAAAACACCAGAGATGGACAGGCTTTTATATAACGGGGGTTTATTTCACTACACAGTTACAGTCTTAAGGCCACAAAGCGTCCAAGGTAACACCTCAGCAATTGGGTACCTTCACCGGAGGATGGCCAATGGCATCCGGAAAACCTCTGCTAGCTATGAAGGCAGCTGGTGTCTGCTCCAAAGCTCCAGCCTCAAAATGGCTTTCTGCCAGGACGTTCCTTTCTAGCAAGCTTGCTTCTCTTCAAAACATCACTCCCAGCTGCACTCTCTTTCCTCCCCCCGAGTCAGCTCATTTATATAGCTCCACCGATAAAGGCCCACCCTGAATGGGTGGGGCCACGCCTCCATGGGAACATCTCATCAGAATCATTGCCCACAGCTGGGTGGGGCACATTCCAAGCAAATCCAACCATCACCAAAACACCTGCCCCACAGAAGACCACAAAGATAATGGCATTTGGGGGACACAACACACTCAAACCGGCACAGTGTCTTATCTGAGAATTCTTTGCAAAGTCCATGGTCATTGAAGATTTTCTCCTATGTCTTCTAATAGTTTTACAGTTTTAGCCCTTACATTTAGATGCTTGATACATTTCACTTTAATTTTTGTATATTGTGTGAGTTAAAGGTCCAAATTCATTTTTCTATATGTGCCTATCAAGTGGTCCCTGCACTAGTTGTTGAAAATACTAGTCTTTACCAACTGGTTGGTCTTGGCATTCATGTCAAAATCATTTGACTGTAGACACACTGTTTTATATCTGGACTCTTAATTCCATTCCATTGATCTTTCTGTCTATAGCAATGCCAATATCACACTGTCTTTATTACCACTACTTTGCAATAAATTTTGAAATTCAGAAGTCCTCCTAGTTTGTGCTTCATGTGCAGAATTGTTCTGGTTATCCTGGTCCCCTTTTAATTCCATATGAATTGGGAAATTCCCAAATATATAGAAGTTAAAAATCATAAGACTAAATAATAAGTGAATCAAAAGGAAAACACCAGATGAATTATAACAATTGTTTGAGAATAATGAAAATAAAAACACAACACATGAATGTGTAAAGTATGCTCCTAAAATCATGCATGCAGAAAAAGAAAGCTAAAATGAATATATTAAAAAGAAAAAAAGATAAAAATCAATATAAGAACCTAGCAACTTAATATTAGGAAGGGTACACTGAACCAATGCAAGCAAAGGAAAGAAATAAAAGGTTAGAGGAAATAATAAAATAGAGAATAAAAAATACAGTGAAAATCAATAAAACTAAAAGGATAAAAAAAGAAACAAAGAACAGATAACCAAAGTTGCCAAACTCTGTCTACACTAACCAAGAAAAAAAGGGAGAAGGAACAAAATACTTAAAGCAGAAATAGAAGAGAGGTTGCCATTACTGTCCCTACTGAACTAAAAGATTGAAAGAGAACAGTATGACCAACTATATGCAAGGAGGTTATATAAGTTAGATGAAATAGACAAATATCTAGAAAGACAGAAACTATGGAAACTAATTCAAGACAAAATAGGAATTCTAAATTGAACTGAAATAGACTTACAAGTAAAGAGACTGAATTTGCAATGAAAAATTTCCCCACAAAGTAAATCCCAGGTGACAATGGCTTCACTGGTGAATTATACCAAATGTTTAAAAAATAATTAAACCAATTTTCAACAAACTCTTCCACAAATAGAAGAGGCTCAAAGAGTTCTCAACTCATTCTAAAAGGCCAGCAACCACATTAAGGTATTTCAAAAATTCCTTATGAATATAGAAGGAAAATATCCTCAACAAGGTACAGAATCCAGTAACTTATACAAAGGATTGTACATCATGACCAAGTGATATTTAACCCAGAAATGCAACGTTGGGTAATAACTGCAAATCAGTGTAATACAACAAATTAATAGAATAAATACAGAAACTGTATAATCATACCAATAAAAGCAATAAAAGCATTTGACATAGTCCAACACTCTTTTATGATACAAACATTCACTAAATTAGGAATAGAAGGGAATTTCCCCAACCTGATAAAGAGCATATATGTAAACCCTATGGCTAACATCATACTTAATGCAAAAGACTAACTATTTTCCTACTAAGTTCAGGAATGAGACAAAGAAATTTGCTCTAACCAACTATTCAATATTGTACCTGAAGCCAACCTCCATCTCTTGTGCTTTTTGGCTTGGGATAAAGGAGTTTTTCTTTAGAAACAGTGCCAAGAATGACAAGATATAAATGAAACAAAACGAAAGAAAACAAAAAAAAAACAAAAACTACTTTTAAAGAAAATGCCTAACAGGTTTTTAATACAGTAATCACTGTAATGTCACTTTCTTTTCTACTTCCTTAGTTTTCAGCTCAGGCTGCATTCTCTAACTCATACTGTGAAGGCAAAGGTATTTTTGATTCAGAAACATAAGAAATCTACATAGTCTTAATTTGTAAGAGTTTCTAGCCATAGCAATTAGTTAAGAGAAAGATATAAAATCATCCAAATGAGAAAGTAAGAGGATAAACTTTCTATTTGCAGATGATATGCTATTTCCTTTATAGGAAATCCTAGCTGATGCACATAAAATTCTATTAGAACAAATAAATAGGTTCAACCATGTTCCAGGTTACAAAATTAGTATAAAAAATGATATTTCCATGTAGTATATTAAAGGATAATTTGAAAATGTACTGAAAAGAAATTTAAAATACATCAAAGGCATAAAGTCTCAGGAATAAAATTAACAAATGGAATGAACATTCACATTGAAAACTACATAAAACTACTGACAGAAAGTAAAGAAGATCTATAGAAATGGAAAAAAATCCTACACTCATGAATCAGAAGCTCTACTATTGTTTTTTTAATTTTTATATTGAAATAATTTCAAACATGTGACACTTGCAAATACAATACAAACCCCTATACAGAGAACTCCAACACCCCCCCATCCCCAGATATCCGTATCTCCAATTCTACATTTTGCTACCTTTGCAGTACCTTTTTCCTTCCTCCCTTCCTTCCTTCTGTCCTCCCTCCCTCCCTCCCCTCCTTCCTTCCTCTCTCTCCCCCCCTTTCTTTCAACTATATCTACTGTCTTTCTATCAATTATCTATCTACCCATTTATCACCTTCTGAACATTTGAGAGCAGGTTGCATATATATATCATACTCCTTGAACTCATAACACTTCCATGTACATTTCCTACACGGAACAAGGATATTCACCTACGTCATTAACTTAACTGCAGTTAATTCAAGAAAATTCATATGGATATAAAGCTTAAATTCTATATTCCAATTTTTTCTTATGCCCCCTTTGAGCTTTTCACCTCCATTCTTAGATCCAGTCTAGTATCACACATTGCATTGATTGTCAATAACTCTTAATTAACTCTTTTTTAATTAACTATATAAAAAATTTTTTTAAAAAAAGAAGATACACAATTAAAAAAACATCTCAAACAAAACCTAACAAGGGAGTAAGAAAAAGACAACTAACCTAAAGTAACTACTTTACTTCCAACATGTTCCTACTGTACCCAAAGAAAATAACCTAATAAAGCAACATTTCTGTGAACTTGTTCCAACCATACCCATCAGAAATTAACAAACCATAGTCATTCCTGGGCATTCCCAGAATGTCAAATTTACCCACAATAGCTTATCTGTTGTTACTGCGTTATCATTCCCCCTTCATTAATTGCTCTCTATCACTAGTTCCCCTACATTCTACATTATAAACCATTTATTTTAGGAGTATGTTGTTTAACCTCCAGGTGTCTGTGAATTTTCTAAGTCTCTGATGGTTATTAACTTCTAATTGTATTCCATTGTGGTCAGAGAATGTGCTTTGAATAATTTCATTTTTTTTTAAATTTATTGAGGCTTGTTTTATGTCCCAGCATATGGTCTATTCTGGAGAAAGTTCAGTGATCACTAGAGAAGAATGTGTATCCTGGTGATTTGGGATATGACGGTCTATATATGTCTGTTAAATCAAATTCATTTATCAGATTGTTTAGGTTTTCAATTTTCTTATTGGTCTTCTGTCTGGTTGATCTATCTATAGGAGAGAGTGATGTGTTGAAGTCTCCCACAATTATTGTGGAAACATCCATTGCTTCCTTTACTTTTGCTAGTGTTTGTCTCATGTATTTTGTGGCACCATGATTGGCTGCATAAACGTTTATGTTTGTTATTTCTTCTAGTTGAATTGCCCCTTTTATTAGTATAGAGTGGCCTTCTTTGTCTCTCATAATATCCTTGCATTTAAAGTCCATTTTATCTGAGATTAATATTGCTACTCCTGCTTTCCTTTGGCTTTAGCTTGCATGAAATATTTTTTCCATCCTTTCACTTCCAATTTCTTTGTGTCCCTGTATCTAAGATGAGTCTCTTGTATGTAACATATTGATGGTTCATATTTTTTGATCCATTCTGCCAATCTATGTCTTTCAATTGGGAAGTTTAATCCATTTACATTCAATGTTATTACTGTAAAGGCATTTCTTGAATCAGCCATCCTATCCTTTGGTTTGTTTGTCAGATATATTTTTTCCCTCTCTCTCTTAATGTACTTTAATCAACCAATATTGAATCTATTTAGTACTGAACCTTTCTCCATATCTTTCTCTCCTTTCTTTGTTTCTCTGTCAGTAGGGCTCCCATTAACATCTGAAGTAGGGCAGGTCTTTTATTAGCAAAATCTCTCAGCATTTGTCTGTGAAAAATTTAAGCTCTCCCTGGATAAAGGATTCTTGGTTGGAAATTTTTCTCTTTCAGAATTTTAAATGTCATGCCACTGCCTTCTCACCTCCATGGTGGCCGTTGAGTAGTCACTACTTAGTCTCATGTTGTTTCCTTTGTATGTGGTGAATTGCTTTTCTCTTGCTGCTTTCAGAACTTGCTCCTTCTCTTCAGTATTTGACAGTCTGATCAGAATATGTCTTGGAGTGGGTTTATTTGGATTTATTCTATTTGGAGTTCGCTGGGCATTTATGCTTTGTGTATTTAATATTGTGTAGAAGGTTTGGGAAGTCTTCCCCAACAATTTCTTTGAATACACTTTCTAGAACTTTACCCTTCTCTTCCCCTTCTGGGACACCAATGAGTCTTATATTTGGACGTTTTATTTTATCTATCAAATCCTTGCGGTCCATTTTGATTTTTTTTATTTTTTCCCCATTCTTTCTTTTGTTCTTTTATTTTCCATTCTGTGGTCCTTGAGATCGCTGATTCGTTGTTCAGCTTCCACTAGTCTTGTACTATGAGTATCCAGAATCTTTTTAATTTGGTCAACAGTTTCTTTTATTTCCATAAAATCATTTTTTTTTAATTTACTCTTGCAATTTCTTCTTTATGCTCTTCTAGGGTCTTCTTCATGTCCTTTATATCCCGTGCCATGCTCTTCTTCATGTCTTTTATATCCTGTACCATGCTTTCATTGTTTGTCTTTAGTTCTTTGATTAATTGCTTCAAGTACTGTGTCTCCTCTGATTTTTTGATTCGGGTATTTGGGTTTGGGTCCTCTATATCGTCTGGTTTTATCATATGCTTTAAAATTTTCTGTTGTTTTTGGCCTCTTGGCATTTGCTTTACTTGATAGGGTTCTCTTAGGATATGTAGAATTATTCAAAGACTAATCTCTAATTTGTCAGATCTACAGCTTGGTGGCGTACACTTTCTCTAACTAACCATCAGATGGCATCTGCAATATTCCCCTCAAGTCAGTTCTCCCTAACTTTGTCTTTGTGGTGTGTGGGGGTCTGTTTCTTGTGGGGTCCAATTGGTGCACCAAGTTTGGATGTGTTGGTGGTAGTGTCTGCCCTGAATGTGGGGTGTATGTCTGCGTGGTTAGGGAAAGAGGGCAGCTTTAATAATCAAACCTCCCAGGTGTTCTTGGAGATTTAAGGCTGTTGCAAGAGTCTAAACCTTCATTTCAGTTTCACCACAGATTGTCTCTGCTGCTGACCCACAAGTCTTTGGTAATGGTGTATGGTCCCTGGGATTTCCGAGTGGGTCCCTCTTCCAAGCCATGCCCTTCTAGGGCCTCTGCTGAGGGAAGGTTGTGCCTACATCACAAGTGCATGCCATCCCTCAAGGGAAGTTCTGTGACGCCAGGCCATGTAGGGGCGTTCCCAGCCTGCTGTAAGGATGGCTCTATGGGGCGTGTTAATTTCCCCCTTTTCACACAGCTCTGTCTTCCCGGCTCCAGGACAATTAGCTGTGGGTGCAGGAAAGGCTATTGTCCATGCCTGATATTGTAGTGTGTGCACATGATGCTGGAAACACTTCCTGTCTCACTGGCTTTTCTGGCATGGCTCTGGGCTGTGGCTCCGGTACCAGGCAGGAGCATTCCCAGCCCTCAAGGAATATGGCTGCAAGGGTTGTGGTTTTTTTCCCCTTTGGTTCACCTCTGCATTACTCACTCCAAGATAATTAGCAGCAGGTGCACGGAAGGCTATCTTCCATGCCAGGTATTGAGGCATTTGAACAGCCTGTTCCTGCCATGCTTCACTGTGCAGTTCTAGCTGCTGTACCTGCAGCCGCTTTTGGGTTTTTCTAAAAAAGAACTAGTCCACCTCCAAATGCCAACCCTTGGTTTTCCCACACCGCAGGATAGCTGCTGGATATTCAGCGGTTTACTCACTTATTTCACCAAGTGCATGGTCCTTATGGAATCAGCAGACCTTGTCCAGCTGGTGCATTGCTGGAACTGGTGTTCTGGGTCACTTTCTGGTTTTTATCTAGTGAATTTTTCACGGAGGTGTTTTTCTGCCCTGTCTCTCCGAGCCACCATCTTAGGTTCTCAGGAGCCCTACTACTGTTAACACAGCAATATTGCCCAAATTGATTGATACATTCAATGCAATGTGTATCAAAATCTTAATCTCCCTTTTAAGAGAAATGGACAGGCTCATTAGAAAGTTCTTAGGAAAGTGTAAGAGGCCCAGAATAGACAAAACAATATAGAGAAAGAATAAACATGGAGGACTCACACTCCATGGTTTCATAACTTACTACAAAGATGTAGTAATAAAGAGAGTATGATACTGGCATAAGGGCTGCCATATAGATTAATGGAGTAGAATTTAAAGTTTAAAAATAAACTCTACAATAATATTCAATAGATATAAAACAAGGATGGCAGGACAATTCAATGGAGAAAAAAAAATCTTTTCAATAAATGATGCTGGGATACCAGAAAATCCAAGTTCGTAAAATGAAGTTGTATCCCTGTCTAATACTATACCCAAAACATTACTCAAAATGGATCAAAGACCTAAGTTAAAAGTCAAAATTATATAACATTCAGAAGAATACACAGGAGTAAATCTTTATGAACATGGATTAGCCAATAGTTTCTTATATTTACATTTGACATCAAAAGCATACATGACAAAAAGTAGATAAACTGGAATTCATCAAAATTAAAAACTTTTGTGCTTTTAATGACACCATCAAGTATATGAAGAGGCCAAGAAAAGAATGGGAGAAAATATTTGCAAATCATATATATGCTAAGAGTCTAGTATCCAGACTATGTAAATAACACTCACAACTCAATAAGTCAAATAACCTTGTCAAATAACATGCA
This sequence comes from Choloepus didactylus, assembly GCF_015220235.1. Classification (NCBI taxonomy): domain Eukaryota; kingdom Metazoa; phylum Chordata; class Mammalia; order Pilosa; family Megalonychidae; genus Choloepus; species Choloepus didactylus. The sequence continues at coordinate 23,834,092 of NC_051316.1, forward strand.
ATGGATATGAATAGACAGTTTTCCAAAAGAAGATAAATAAATTGCTAATAAGCACATGAAAGTATGCTCATATTGTTATTCATCAGGGAAATGCAAGTGAAACCCTCAATAAGATATCAATCACACACACTAAAAGGCTGGAATCAAAACGACAGAAAATAACAAGGGTTAGTGAGATGTGAGAAATTGTAAGCCTCAGACATTGTTGGTAGGAATGTAAAAGGATACAGTGCCTTTTTTTAAAATTCAATTTTATTGAGTTCTATTCACATACCATACAGTCATCCCTGGTGTACAATCAGCTGTTCACAGAACCACTATATAGTTGTGCATTCATCAGCACATTGAATTTTCAACATTTTCATTACCATACACAACAAAGAATAAGTTACAGTGGAAAAGAATACCCTAAACATCCCACCCTCCATCCCTCCCTATTATTTACTTTTTGTCCTCGTTTTTCTATTCATTTGTCCATACACTATACAAAGGGAGTGGGAGCCACAAAGTTTTCATAATCACACAGTCACACAGTATAAGCTATATAGTTATATAATTGTCTTCAAGAATCAAGGCTACTGGGTTGCTGTTCAACAGTTTCAGGTATTTTCTTCTAGTTATTCCAAAACACTAAAAACTAAAAGGGGATATCTATGCAACGCATAAGAACAACTTCCAGAATGATCTCAACTCTATTTAAGATCTTTCAGCTGCTGAAACTTTGTTTCATTTTGCTTCCCCCTTTTAGTGCCAGAAGGTTTTCAATTCCACAATGCCAGGACCAAGCTCATTCCTGCGAGTCACGTCCCATGTGGCCAGGAAGTTCTACACCCCTGAGAGTCATGTCCCACGTTGGTGGGGGGGAGGCAGTGAGTTTAATTACAGAATTGGCTTAGAGAAAGAGAACACATCTGAACAACAAAAGAGGTTCTCTGGGGGTGACTCTTAGGGACCATTTTAAATAGACTTAGCCTCTCCCTTGTAGTAACACACTTCATAAGGGCAAGCACCAAGGTCGAGGGCTCAGCCTTCTAATTTGGTAGCTCCCAATGCTTGTGAGAGTATCGTTAATTCCCCAGGTGGGGAAATTTAATATTTCCACATTTTCCCACAGCCCTTCAAGGCGGCTTTGCAAATACATCTTCATTCTCTGCCAGAATTGTTCTGGGATGTATCGGAGCTTCACACTAACCTGCACAAACCAACTACCCCACTCCCCAACCAATGTTCAATGTAATTATGTTGTTTGAATAAACTGACCATACAAGTCAAATTATACAATGTGTTACAAAAAATATAGATCTTGCACCTAATAAACGTCTCTTCCTTTGATCCCACACAGAAGCTAAAGCTTCAAAAATGCCGCAAATATTATCCTTTACCCTTCAGTCTGATTTATCTTAGCCCTAACAAAGCCCATTTTGTTCATATCTCTAATACAAGTCTGATTTCTTTTTTCAAACTCTTTAAAATATGCTGTATGGAGTAATGCTGACATTCATAGCAGCCAGACTCTGGCCCTGAGTCTCAGGTGTCACACAAATACCCAAAGTTCCAGGGACTGACCAGGTTATACACAAAGAGCTCAGCATCTCAGAGTTTAGAAATAACCATTATAGCTCAGGGATAGATGTAACTGCTATAAGAGCTTACAATCTAGGAACCTTTACAATAAGACTTCCCCTGCTGACCTGTGCTCTCAGACTCAATTCTCAGAGTTTGCACATTATAGTTAGTCCATATTAGTGTGGCATATAATGTTTTTCTTTCCATATCTGGTTTATCTCACTCAACTGTTTTCAATATCCATTCAACTCACAACTTCACTCCTTATGGCAGCTCAATATTCCACTGTATGTATACACCACAGTTCCCCATTCCATTTATCAGATGATGTACCCTTTGGCCACCTCCTTCCACTGCAAATCATGAATACTGATACCATAATCCTCACTGGGAAAATATCCCTTCATGTCCCTCTTTTCAGTTCTTCAAAGTATATACCCAAAAACCAAGTTGCAGGACCATATGGCAACCCCTTGCTTAGCTTCCTGTGAAACCATCACTCTGCCCTCCAGATGGGCTGCACCATTCTACTTCTCCACCAACGGTGATTAGATACATCCCTTTCTCCACATTTTCTCCAGCACTTGTATACCTCTGTTTGTTTTTTAGACAGTTTTATTCACACACCATACATTTCATCCTAAGTAAACAATCAATGGTTCCCTGTATAATCACACAGCTATGCATTCAACAAAACTATCTATATAAGGACATTTCCATTTCTTCCACAAAAAAAAGAGGAAGAGGTGAAAAAAGTAAAAAGAAGAAAGCAAAAGAGAGAAAAAAGTGACAACTAAAAAGCAACAAAACAAAAAATAAAATTAAAGTAAAATACAATAAAAAATTCAGACAACAATACCAACACCAAGAGTCCCATACCCCTGTCTTATATTCCCCTCTTACAGACATTTGATATATTGCCTTTGTTACAATTAGTGGAAGCATATTATAATGCTACTGTTAACTATAAACTCTAATTTGCATTGATTGTATCTTTTTTCTCTGATACCACACTATTTTTAACACCTTGCAAAGCTGACATTCATTTGTTCTCCCTCATGTAAAAACATATTTGTATATTTAATCACAATCATTGACCTCTCTAGGTTTCACTAATTTATACAGTCCCAGTCTTTATCTTCCATCCTTCCCTCTGTCATCTTACCTGCCCCTAACCTTCCTCCCTCAATCTTACTGTGATCTTTGTTCAGATTGTGTTACCGTCACTCCATATTGTGCTCCATACCTCTGTCTCCTCTTTTTCTACCTGTCTGTAGTACTCCCTTTCGTATTTCCTATAGAGCAGGTGTCTTGTTCACAAACTCTCTCAGCGTCTGTCTCTCTGTCTGAGAATATTTTAAACTCGCCCTCATTTTTGAAGGACAGCTTTGCCAGATATAGAATTCTTGGTTGGTAGTCCCTCTCTTTCAGTATCTTAAATATGTCATACCACTGCCTTCTCACCTCCATGTTTTCTATTGAGAAATCTGCACAGTCTTATTGAGCATCCCTTGTGTATGATGGATCGCTTTTCTCTTGCTGCTTTTAGAATTTTCTCTTTGTCTTTGACATTTGACAATCTGATTATTAAGTGTCTTGCCATGGATCTTTTTGGATCTATTTTGTTTGGAACATGCTGTGCTTCTTGGATCTGTAATTTTATGTTTTTCATAAGAGATGGGAAATTTTCAGTAATTATTTCTTCCATTATTGTTTCTGCCCCCTTTCCCTTCTCTTCCCCATAAGGACCCCTACGACACATACATTCATGGGCTTCATGTTGTCATTCAATTCTCTAAGCTACTGGTCATATTTTTCCAGTCTTTTCCCTATCTGCTCCTTTTTTGTGTGTAGGATTTCAGATGTCCTGGCCTCCATTTCAAGAATCTTTTCTTCTTTCTCTTTAAATCTGCGGTTTTATGTCTCCATTGTGTTTTTTATTTCTTATACTGTGCCTCCCATTTCCATAAGTTCTGCCAATTGTTTTTTTCACACTTGCAATTTCTTCCTTATGTTCACCCAATGTCTTCTTCATGTCCTTAATCTCTTTTGTCATATCTTCCCTTAATTCATTGATTTGATTTTTGGATTGATTTAGGAGATTTGTTTGATTAATAATCAGTTGTTTCAATTCCTGTATCTCATTTGAAGTGCAAGTTTGTTCCTCTGACTGGGCCATATCTTCATTTTTCCTAAGATGACTTGAAATCTTTTGCTGTCTAAGCATCTGGTTTCCTTGATTACCCCAGACCAGATGTGCCCAGGTCTCAGAAGGAAGGTGTAATCAGTATCAAGTTTCCCTGAGGAACAGGTTGTCAGACTTTCCCTTGAGGCCTCTAGAATCAGTGCTTTTCACATCCTGCCCAGCAGGTGGCACTTGTCAGCCCACAGCTCCCCACCAACATAAAGATCCCTTTAATTCACAGTGGACGCAGTCCTGGCCAGGGGCTGAGGGTGTCAGAAGCCAAGTTTAAGTTGCTTCTGTTTGTTTTCCCTCAGATCCTGGGGTCTGAGTTCCCTGGGGGAGGGCTGCCACTTGAGCTGGATCTTGCCTCCCTTTTTCTTAGGGAAGATACACCCCCTAGGGAGTTCTCTTCTACACTCGAATTCCTCCTTTGTCTCTCTCTGACTCTCTTAGCTCCACCTTTGCTTGGGTCAGCAAGTGACAACTGAAAATGCCTGAGGCTTTCTCTACTGAGCTGCTTAGAATGAAAGAAAAAACAAATGGAAAAAGAGCAAAACCCCTTTTGAGAGCCAGTCTCCAGCACCTCAGTTTCACCAGTCAAACAGAGTTTGTACCCAGTTCTCTGTGCCCCCTTTTTGGGGACACAGCCGTTCTCCAGCACTCTGAGCTCAGGGGTCGCCAAAAGCCTTTGTTTTTATTTAGTTATGTATCTACATACATATACATATATCTATACACACACACACACACACACATACACATATATATATATCTTTTTTTTTTTCCTTCAGCCCTGCCTCCTCTCTGCTGGGAGGAACCACAGATTCCTGTTTGCTCAGGGCCTATCTATGCTTGTATGTTGTATTCAATAGTCCAAATTTGTTAAATTAAAACTGCAATTGGAGCTGGGCCGAGCCACCCCCCCCCCCGCTCCCGGCAGGAACTGCTTCTTTCTCCCACAGTCAAGTGTTGCAGCTCGGCCTGCTGTATCAGGGGGAGGGGCGCCAGTCCACAGTTTTTACTTATTTAATGCTGCGATCCCAGCCATTCCACACATTCCTGACTGGTGTATGATGTGTGAACAGTCATGGATGTCCCCCAACAGTTGTTCCAGACTAGTTACTAGTTGTTCCTGGCTATTTACTAGTTGCTCTAGAGGACCAACTAAATTGCACACCTCTCTATGCCACCATCTTCCCCCACTTGGTATGGTGACTTCTGAAAACAATTTAGTAGTTTCTCAAAATTTAAAGCATAGTGTTACATATGACTTAGCAATTCCATTCCTAGGCATATAACCAAGAGGAGTGAAAACATATGTCCACACAGAATACTTGTACACAAATGTTCATAGCAACATTATTCATAACAGACAAAAAATTGAAGAAGCATCAACTTTCATTACTAATGCATAGATACATAAAGTGTGGTATACCCATGTGATGGTATATTATTCATCAAAAAAGAGAAATAAACCATCAACACATGCTACCACATGAATAAATATTGAAAATATTAGCTAATTTAAAGTCAGTTCCAAAAGACTACATAGTGTATGATTACACGTATATGCAATGTAGAGCTTATGCAGTCTCCAGGGACAAAAAATAGGTTAGAAGTTGGCTGGGGCCTGGGGTATGGATGACCAGTGGGAAGTGACTGCATCTGGGTATGCGCTAGATTGAACTTCAAAAACTGCATTTGCTTTTAAAAGAAATAAACTTAAACAAAAACATAAAACATAAAAACAATAAAATGCATAAAAGTTGAAAGTAAAGACATGTAAAGTTAAGACAGACTTTGTGGAGTTCTGTCCATGTACTCCCATTTGCCCAGTAAATATCCACTGACTTAGTTTGACCAAACTTTAGTCAGGCTTCTCTCTTCTGCACAGGCCCCTGAATTTTAAACCTTTTTTTCAGGAGAGGTAAATCTATTATGTCAAAAGGGTTTACAAATGTATTTGGGGTTTTTTCTGCCGTATGGAGTTGATTTTATTATTTACCACACTTGTACTTTGCTTCTATTTTTATTTTCTTTGTTCTTCTTCCATTAATTTCTTTGTTAAATATTTAAATTATCAGGGCACTGGTCTAAGACTGGTTTACATCAGGTCATGGGTTACAGAATGGTGGAAATCCACATAAGCTCATGACTTATCTCTCCTTTTTGTTTTATAATACCAGTTCTAATATAAATTGTTGTGTTTAATCCTGAACCATTAAATACTTACTTTTCTTTTCAAAAAGTAATATTCAAACAATAAAGGAAATACAATAAGAAAGCAATTTCCTTCCCCACCTCACCCCCACCTGGCATTAACTGCTTCCAGTATTTGAACTGTGTTTCCTCTGTATGTATACATGTATGTGCACAAACATATTCAGATGCACAATTTTAAATGAATGAAATAATTATCTGCATGCTTCCAGTTCACAGCAATGAAATATCAGTCAAGAGACAAGGACCCAAAAGGAATAATCAGAAGGGTATGCTTTCTTTCCAGGAGCATGAACCCACACAATTTGAATTATAGGTTCTGATCATTCAACCAGGTCCATTATGTGCCATTCAGGAGAGAGAGGGGAGGACACACTTCATAAGACAGGGGGAGTCTTTCAGCCAGGAAGCACAGAGTTAGTCTTGTTGATTTACCCATGTCCTGTTGAGTTCAACACAAGAAGAGAGACTTGAAATGGAATGGAAATGGTCAAGTGTTATAAGGTACAATATATTGTAAATATTATAAAAAAGGATCTTCAGGGTCCCTCATAGCTCTAACCAAGGCCTTATGGATTCCTTGTGCCCTCCACTGCCAAAGACACTTTTGCACCTGCACCCTAGACACCTGTATATAATGGCCTTAGGAGTACAGACTCCCAGCATGGTAAGAGCCTTGAAAGCAGCCATCTCCCTTGGTCTGGCCTCTGCCTGCTTCTGTGGGCCTAGAATATGCACTTTCCTACACCAACCATGGGGAATCCTTACCAGAGTATACTATTCCTTTTACTAGGTAGAGGAGAGGAAGCCTGAATAGTAAGTCACCAGTGTTCACAGGCTCCTAACAGAAAACCAAGCTTTCTCTTTCTGAAACATATACACAAAGGTTTTTATATTTCTGTTTGGATAAGTATAATATATGCACTTAGAAAGCACTGGGATGAACCACCTAATATGCTATTATCTCTACTAAAGTGGAACTTTTCAATAGCTCTTAATTCAAGCAGATGTTGGAATGATGATCCAGAATTAAAAAAAAAAAAAAAAAAAAAAAAAGAGCTTTTTCTCTTCCATTGCTCAAATCTCTTGTCTTGCCTTTGACATCAACCAAGATTTGCATGGCCACAAGTCATAGAAGTTGCTGTTGCTACCAGTTCTGTCAATACCTGAACAACCCACTGTTGGGGACGATTAAGGTAGCATGTATAAAATCCACCCTCAGCGATGCCGGAGATATGCAACATGGCCGCTGGGGCTGATGTAACAACAGCTTAAGTTGCCCTCAGCCTTCTATGGAAGTGATAGCCGTTTGCGCCTAAGATTCACATCTACAGTGCTAGCTTTACTACCTGCCTTCTACCCCAGCAACAGTAGCCACCAATCCTGTGCTAGCCTTACATCTGCCATCCGCCCTAGCAACAGCAGCAGCCAATCCTAGGCCGCCACCCGTTCGTACTAGCCACTCCCTCTACCTTAGAGTATATATACCCTGCCTCTTCAATAAAGTTTTGCAGCTTGATCAGAAACCTGTCTTGCTGTCATTCCTCGTGTCTCTTGTCCCATACCATTCCTCCCTCACAGGATTTGGAGCTTCCGTTGAGCGTCCCGCCGGCCGGGACAAACTGGCGCCCAACGTGGGGCCCTGAATTCTGTGAGAGACGGAACGCCGCACTCAAGGAGAGAGGTACCTCACACTCACCACACCCGGGATCGCCGCGAATAAACTCGGTCGCGAGACAGATCCGTTCAGCAGTCAAAGAAAGAAAACCACACCAGGGATCACCGCGGGGAAGCGCACTCGCGAGACAGATCCGTTCACCAGTCGATCAGTGCCGGCGAAAGGAAAGAAGAAGAAGAAAAGAAAGCAACAAAAGGTAAGCCCCCCCACCCTTATCATGGGACAAGGAATTTCCCAACACGAATTATATGTTAGTCAAGTTAAGCAATCACTCAAGGCACGAGGAACACGAGTTAAGAAAAAAGATCTCACGCGCTTTTTTAATTTCCTGTTACAAACCTGCCCTTGGTTCCCTCAAGAAGGTACTATAGATCACCAGTGCTGGCCATTTCTCAAGCTAGTTTGCAAACAGGAGAAGCTTCGAAGCATGTTATTTCTCATTTACTACATTGCTTCGCTACTTTAGGCCAACCTAAAATCATTAAAACAGACAATGGGCCTGGATATACTGGAAAAAATTTTCAAACCTTCTGTCAACAATTACAAATTAAGCATATCACGGGAATACCGTATAACCCCCAGGGGCAAGGAATGGTAGAACGAGCACATCGCACCTTAAAAAATGCCCTGTGCCGTTTAGCCGAAAGTACTCTCAATCTCACCAAACGACCTCGAGACCTTTTACATCATGCTCTTTTTGTTCTTAACTTCCTAACTCTGGATGATGAAGGACAATCTGCAGCTGACAGACATTGGCATCCCAAAACGCAGACGCAACAAGCCACTGTTATGTGGCGTGACCCCTTAACGTCAGAATGGAATGGGCCTGACCCCGTGATTATTTGGGGACGAGGCTCTGCTTGCATATACGATCAAAAGAGAGAAGGTCCTCGCTGGCTTCCAGAACGGCTGATAAAACATATTAATTCTTCATTGCCGAAACAAACCCCTGAGACACTTCCTTCCCCTCCTCTTAATAATAACCTTTCCAGGGTAGAAGCCTCTCCCTGAGAAAAATGTCTTTCTTTTCTCTTCCAGCGCATCAATAACTCCTGCTATAACCCATCCGGAGACAACCAGTCCGCAGACAACCGGAAGTGGAAAGAAGTCCTGCTTACAGGTTTATTCCATCACTAATCACATGAATTACCACTTGAATTACTATTGGCTTTTCTTAATTGGTCTTCTGGCTTTGCTGTTTGCAGCCGGATTAGCAACCGTTGCCCCAAAAGACTGGAATCTGTTAGAAAGATTCCTGCTTGCTATAGCATATTTGTGCGTTGTAGGGTGTATTACTTTGCTAGCTTGTCTCCCTTAACAGGGAAGAACCTATAGCCTCTATTAGTATGGCTTTGTTATGCCTACTGCCATTTAAAGTTGCCGCCTTATATTTTCTCCTGCAAAGTGTGCATGCCACCTTCGGCAATTCCAACCCCCATCAGCCTTGGAAATGGACCTTAGCACGATGGGAAGATTCCAAAATTGTGCAAACCCAAATTACAGCAGGACACCCTTCCTTCCTTGTTTATGCCAGTGATCTAATTAAATGTTCAGACGGCACACCATGCCTTAACAAAGCCCAATATTACATGTGCCCGGCCTCCAACCCCAGAAAACAATATTGCAATACTCCCAACCAGTACTATTGTGCATATTGGGGATGTGAAACATTAGCCACTCATTGGAAGCCTTATGCCACTGATCACTACCTAACTTTAAAATGGTCCCCCCTTGGCTGCACACTCGGTAAACGCACCACCTTATCTACATTTGGTGACTCAAATTGTGAAAAATTAAATCTCACCGTACAACTCCCCACTGATAACTCTTGGTTAAACGGTCGGACATGGGGCTTTAGAATCTACTTATTTTCATCAACCGACCCAGGAAGCCTTATTCTAATAAAGAAGGAAGCAGTACAGCAAAAACCTTCTGCCATTGGACCAAATATAGTGCTCGCGCCTCCAGCTACCCCTCCTATCCCGAGCACGCCCAGTACAAATCTTTCCAAAATTCACCCCACTACCCCCCCTTTTATTAGCATCCCAATATTGTCGTCCTCAAGCCCGTCCATATCATTTAACAGCCCGCTTTGGCCACTACTCCAAGCTACCTTTCTCTCTCTAAACTCCTCCCAGCCTAATTTTACTCGTAGTTGTTGGCTGTGTTTCTCTGCCAAGCCTCCTTATTATGATGCTATAGCTCTTAATGTTACATTTAATACTTCTAATGAAGACAATCCTTCCCAATGCCCTTGGAATGCAAGAAAAATCGGTCTCACTATGCAATCCGTTCTTCACTCTGGGCATTGTATTGGTAATATTTCTGCCTCCTTAAAAACAGTCTGTGCACAATCGTCCTCTCCATCGCCTGGCAAATTCTATATCCCCCCAACAGGGACAAAATGGCTGTGCTCTTCTACGGGGCTCACTCCTTGCGTATCAGCAAAAGCCCTAACTGAAACGGGGGGAATGTGCCTCTTAGTGGCTGTGTTACCCCATGTCCTCTTTCATACAGAGGAAGACCTTTATCACCACTTGGTCGTGCAATCTCCAGCCACACTGAGAAAGAAAAGAGAACTTGTTACAGTTGTTACTATTGCTTCTCTTTTAGGTATTACTGGCCTAGGCACCGGAATTGCCTCTATCGTTCTCCAAAACCAAGGCTTCTCCCACCTAAGAGCTGCTATAGACAAAGATTTAGCCCGCATTGAAACCTCCATTACCCATCTTGAAAAATCCCTTACGTCCCTATCGGAGGTTGTTCTCCAAAACAGGAGAGGCTTAGATCTGCTTTTCCTTAAGCAAGGAGGGCTTTGTGCTGCGCTGGGTGAGGAATGTTGCTTTTACGCTGACCATTCTGGCATAGTTAAGGATTCCATGACCAAACTTAGGGAAGGAATTGAAAATCGCAAACGTGAGCGAGAAACCCAAGGGGGTATCTCCTGGGGACTTAATGGAATCCTCCCTTACCTCCTCCCTATACTAGGCCCCTTAATAACCATAATCCTTATAATATCTTTTGCTCCTTGGGCCATAAAAAGAATAATACAGCTAGTTAAGAGTCAAATTGACTCTGCCCTAAGCAAGCCTATTCAAGTGCATTATCACCGGCTTCACCTCGCTGACCAGGGTTTGGATCCAGATCATCTGACTGCTACCCACCCTTACGGGTAAGAAACCCCCTCCTACGGGAGCAGCATATAACTCGAAAGTATGCTTCTAGCGTATGCTATGATTGGTACCGCTGGGTGCGAGGCAAAGCACTGCAAAGGAGGGCCAAAGCAACTAAAGGCCATTTTCGAGCTCCTTGAGAAATATGCCTCATTTGCATAGGGGTTTTGCTCTGCCAAAAACTCCCCTCCCCAGAAAAACAGAGCCACAAACAACTTGGGGAATGAGGCCTCTATTTCCCCCAGCAGGTTAATGCCAAAAGAATGCTCGATCAGCATTCTTCCTCCATCCTTTTGAAAAACAAAGGGAGGAGATGTTGGGGACGATTAAGGTAGCATGTATAAAATCCACCCTCAGCGATGCCGGAGATATGCAACATGACAGCTGGGGCTGATGTAACAACAGTTTAAGTTGCCCTCAGCCTTCTATGGAAGTGATAGCCGTTTGCGCCTAAGATTCACATCTACAGTGCTAGCTTTACTACCTGCCTTCTACCCCAGCAACAGTAGCCACCAATCCTGTGCTAGCCTTACATCTGCCATCCGCCCTAGCAACAGCAGCCGGGACAACCCACCAGTATTCTCCTTGCTACCAAAAGGAAAGTAACCATAACACATTCTGGGTTACAACAAGCATTCTTATCCAGGCTTGTAGTTTCCAGCCCTGGGTGGAGAAGTGCGAGAAATCAAACGATGCAAACATCTGGAATTCCTGATGGACCTCAACACTTCTGCTCAGAGATACCAATGATGGTTTCAGACATCAGCTAGCCCTGGGATAGGGAAAGTCTAGAAGAGGGAGAGATAAATGTTGCTGTGGTCCACTGCCCTTCCCCTGCAGATTATGGAGAGAAACCAGACCACCTGATGTCCCCAAATATTAAAAAAAAACAAACAAGTCAGGCTATTTGAATTAGAGAACCAGAGGGAAGTTACCATGGGATCATTTAGAGAGGAAATGAATTATTAGAATCCTGGTAGCCTAAGACCCCCAGTATTCATGGAAGCATGAGAATGGGAATGATGAGACCTGGTCTGTTTCCTGGAACTTCAGTAGTGGAGGTTGGGATGGGGGTTATGTGAAGTCCCCTATTCCACCTGAGTATCACCCCATTTACCCTCTTCTCCAGTCCTGGCCTCTTCTTTATGATCTGGAAACCCAAGAAATTCCATAGTTCTTCCTGTTATCTCTTGCAATAAAAATACTGAAATGTGAGTGAATAGTTATAATTTGAGTAAAATAAAGAATAAAATTTGGTGAGTTAGAATAAATTAATATATAACAGTCATCAATGTCAACAATACAAATTACCCCCAATTTAGTGGCTTAAAAGCATCACAGTCATGTATCATTTTTCTTTGTTTGTGTGGGTTGAGAATTCAAATGAAGCAGAAGGGGATGCCTTGTCTCTGATCCACAATATGTAGGGCCGGGCTGGAAGACTCCAAAGATGGAGGCTAGATCATTTTAAGGCTTGTATAGTCACATGTCTGGTGGTTTGATACTGGCTGTAGACTGGGGGCTGGCTGGAGTTCTCAGCCAGAATTCACACACATGATTGATTATGCATGCAGCCTCAATTTCTGTTGGGGATTTAATCATGTCCCCCATAAAAGAAAGGCAGGTTCAGACCCCAAGCCCCAGTCCTGTGGGTGTGAATCCATTTGTAAATAGGACCTTTGTAGATGTTATTAATGTGTGCCTGAAGCGAATGAATTAGGGTAGGCCTTAATCTAATATGGCTGAAGTCTTTATAATCAAAGGAATTGACCACAGAAGAGAAGCTACTATGGAGGGAGGGGTAGGGCTGTAAGTCAATGAAACCTGGAAGAGAAAGGAGAAGCCGTTGCCATTTGCATCGCCATGTGACAGAATAACGAGTAACTCCAAAGACTGCACAACTGTCAGAAGATGCTGACCCCAGGAGGAAGTAAGCCTTCCAGTCTCTGAAACTGTGAGCCAATAAATTCCTATCGTTAAGACAACCCATTGTACGTTTTTGTTTTGTTTTGTTTTGTTTTGCAGCTTAGCAGCTAGGAAACTAATAGAGAGTCCTTACAACATGATGGATGGGTTCCAAGGGCAAGCATCCTGAGAGAGAAAGACATTTGGTAGCCATATTATCTTAATATAAATTATACACATAATTATAAATGTTTGCCTAGATGTACATCTCTAAAGAAAGCTACTACGTGTATGAGGGATTTAAAGAAAACAGAGACTATACAGTGGAGAGTATTATATTTTTCTTCGATGGGATCATGTCATTACTTTACAATTGTAAAAATATTATTTATCACTGATTAATGCATAAGTATAACATGATGTTAATCAGAATCTCATGATAATTATTTTAGAGGTTGAACACTAAAGGTTAATGCTAACATTTATCTGGGAGAACAGCATGTAAGAATAGAAAGGAAAAATCTGAAAACTAAGAATCACTAGACTGATGAGCCTTAAAATATAATACAAGTAGATTTTCAAATTCATAAAGAGATGGTGGATTATTAAATAGATTATGTCACTCTGGATCATAATTAATTTGGGGGAAAATCTGCTTCTCCATTTCAATTTTTATTACAAAATAAATCAAAGATATTCCAAGATTTGAATACAAAAGGATAAACTCGTTGAAAAAAGTAGAGTTGGGATAGCATTTCAAAAAAAGACACAAATCCCAAAGTCCAAAAAGTAAAAGACTAATAAAACTGACTATGAAAAACTTAAGATTCCCATGTCTTTGTTGATCCAAAAGCAACAAGGGGTAGGTGGGTCTTGTCATTGTTGAAGATCTCCATCTGGGTTCCAGATGGATGAGAGAGGTACTGGATCTCTGGAAAAGGAGCATTAGGTATTTTCTTACTGATATTGTAAAATGCATGCTTTCTGAATGAACTTATAAATTTTCTTTCAAATGTTCACATCATTGAAAACATACTTTTGGAAGTTACTTTTTTGCAATATCGGTGCTATGGATGTAGCTTTAATTTTATTCCAGATGCCTAAATAAAGTTCTAAAGTCAGGTACTGAATGTTATATTCTTCTATACTGCTTTGCAATGCCATTTCTCTTATATACAAGGTTCCCAAATTCTCTCATCCTGCACTTGAATGTTTACTGCAACAGGACCATGAAATACGTTGCTGTTTTTTTTCAACATATTTCTAACCATCATCAACATCATAATCTTTATGAAATTTGGAACTGTATTTTTTTCTAGTAATCACAAAAGATACAAAATATTTAAAAGAAACAAACATACTTACATTTTGAAATTCTAGTTGGAATTTTGGGAGAAATTTTTCATCTTTTCATCAAGCAAACTTAAACCAAGTTTTCTTCAGTGACTTTAGCTTTTTAAATTTGAAACAGAGTCATATGTGGAAGATGCATGATCTAAATCATCATTTTCTTATTTTGCATTACATGTTTGTTAATATATTACATACTTTTTTCTAAAAGCTTGCTGGCTTTACATCTCCTGTTTTTTCTTCGATAAAACTCTCGTTATTCTTTATTGTAAAGGTGCTCGTGGAGAACACATTTTTTTTTCCTGTTTACCTTTCTACTATTTTTCCAAGCAGAAAATTAAAATATAGCAAAATAAATATCTATTCTCTGATTTTATTTTTTGTCATGTTTTGTGATTTTAATCTTAAAAACGTAGTCAAAGTACAAATGTATAATTTCATTCCTCATTATTTCAGTATTTGTAGTTTTGGTTTAAAAAAAATCAGTATACTTTCCTACGTAATTCTACATGATTTTCACACTTCACCAGAGAAACCATAATGTTCCTAAATATTTCTAACTCACAGTATGTATTCAAATTTTCGAAATTATCTCCAACGTCGGTTGGCACCTGTTTTCCTCACAGTAGGAATGTGATGGAGGACCACGCGGTGCATTTGACATAAAGGTGAAGGTTAACCCGTAATACCTGTGGGCTCAAGCGAACGTGGGCAGGTGAGAAGTTCTGGGACATCTTCCCACCATCTAACAAAGCGGAAATGCCACGCAGGCACGTCAAGGCGTGGGCGCGGAGGGTGATGGGAAATGTGGTCCTGACCCGCGCCGCCTGCCGTGCTGCACTCTGGGAAAGGATCTTCTGGGCTCCGTGTGTGCGTGTGAATATCCGGCCTCGCCTCTTGTTTTCCACCGTCTCAAACCACACATAAAACCTTCGGGTTTATGCCGGTGCGTTCAGAGTACACCAGGGTGAGAGCGCGCGGGATCTGCAGAAAAGGGTGGGCTTGTGCTCCAGACGCGGGGGCTGGAGTTCCCGCATCCCCTGAAGCGATTCCCTTGCCGAGCGCCTGGGGCCCTGTGAGCTCCCCTGACGCGTGGGCTGAAGCCCCCTGAGGAGAAGGTGCTCGGAGCGGGCCGGGGTGGGCGGCGACCGTGTGCCCGGCCCTGGTGCGGACCGACCCGAGAAAATACCCTGCCGCGGGGGGAGGAAAATGTGCGTTTTTAGAGTTCACGATGAACGTTCCCAAAATTGCGGGCCTTGAGTTTACGTTGACAGCCCAAGCTTTGGAGCCAGCAAGACCTGGGGAAATCCCAACTCTGTTCATCTGTAACCGGGGACGAAATAAGCAACCTGGTGAAGAATCAGTCTACTTACCTATAAATGAAGGCATTAACAATAACTACTTCGAGACTGCTGAGTGCGATGTCACCTGGGAGGCATTTAGCCACGTGCCAGGTGGAAGTGTTAGTACACACTTTCTTCTTCTGGGGTCGCTATAAGCATCTGCATTTAAAACACACAAAATCAGGATCTCAGGTTGTTGAAGTGACACTGAGCCTGAGGGTCAGTGATTTGTCCAGAGTCACCCATTTTGGGACAGAGCCAGAAACAAAGCACAGCGCTGATTATTCTCTCACATCTAAGTCACCAAAACAGTCCTATCAAGAGGTCTTACTGAGAAACTACAACCCCGCTAAAACAAGTCATTAAAGAAATTCCTTTAACTGGTATTTCTCTAGATTCTCTAACTCAAGGGGTAAAACAATATTACTCAGAAACTGATGAAGAACACAGCCTGTCTTTTTCTACTAGGTTAATTTTAATGAGAGCAGTGCCATTTGGTTTCCTATATTTAAATCACTTGCTTGTGTTGTTTTTTTTTTTCTGCTAAATCATTTAAATCGAGAAAAGTTTATATTCACCCATTGAAAACCTGCAGATTTTTGTTTCCGTAATCACTTGAGTGTCATGTGGACAGAGGTTGCCACCTATACGTGGTCCTCCTTTTGTCGTTTCAAGGGTTGACGGGCTGTATTCCCAAAGGAGGCTCCTTATCAGATTCAGATGGGATGCTGAGATTGTTAGGAGATGAATCTAGGAGCAGAAAGGCAGGTCTGATCTCTCATGACACCAGTTCTCTTTTGTCCCCTTTCGAAAGCCTTCACAGTTCATTGCATATTCCCAAGAATCACAGAAAATGAACAGATTTTAGGTGAGCTCTTTGTTCATTCTTCACTTTGTACTATAATGGATTTATGAAGTTTATAGGCTCCATACATTAAATGGAAAAATAGAAATAAAATTAGATCAAGGTAAGCTTTTGGGAAAACATCGACTGATAATAACAATTTGGTTATCAGTCAAATTGTTTACCATCAACTGTTGGTAGACTTCTTCATCAGATTAAGTACTCTCCTATTATCAGATGTTATTCTAGTCACATATGTCAAAAATTAAAATTTCATAGTCTAGGGGTGGTCTAGCTTTTGTGCTTGCCATGTTCCCTAAATACTGTGAGTTGAAGGGACATAGAGGCAACATATTGGTGCCTTCTGCACATCTGTCAATTTTTTTTAAATTTCGTTTTGGACAAATAATGTACACACATGGTTCTAAGGTATTCCTGAGGAGTCCTGTTAGCATCCCTGTCCCTGTCTATCCAATATCCTTATAAGTTTGTCTTAGCCTGCCATTGTTTATTTATGAGGAGGCAATCAAATATGAATGCATTCTAGTTTCTTCCCCATTTTTATCCAGCAGAATACTATAAATATCTGCTCTAAACCTGTTTTTCTTTTTTTTCATATAATATATTCTGGGCATTTTTCCATATGAGCCCTTAATAAGCATCCTCATTTTTTGTTCAGATGCATAGTATTCCAATTTTTGAAAGCACCAAAGTTAATCAGCCTTCTATTGAGAAACATTAGAGTTGTGTCTCTAATAAATTACCCCATATACATGAAATAATACATGAGTGAAACTGTAGTGTACAATGGTAGAAGTGGGAATGCATGGTCAGAGTTGTATGCAGTTTTTATTTTGTTAAATATGGCAAAATTATCCTCCAAAGTGATTAGAACATTTTGAATTTCTGCATATTCATAATTTTTGTTTATTCATATTTCATGTATGAGTACCACCTGTACACCAAATACTTTCCTACTTCCTCTGGGGACAGCAGTGTACACAGTAGACAAAAATCTGCGTTTTTTTAGGGGAGAGAAACAACCAACTTAAAGAGACTTTAAGTTGTATCTTGGAATTTGATCATTGATGTGGAAAAATAAAGCAGGATAAGTAGCATGAAAGTGTTGGAAAGCAAGATTTAAAATTCCGGTTGTTTATAGATGACATGATTGTAGATGCAGAAAATTTAGATGCATCTACAGATAAACTGTTAGAATTAATGTAGTTAGCAAAGTCTCTAGATTCAAGGTCTATTAAAAAAAAATCCATTAATCTCTTTGCCAGCAAAAAACAATTAGAAAATGAAATTCTAAAACGTGGTATCATCAACCATCATATACTCAGAATTGCACTCTCCTTTTCCCTTTGACTGCCTTACCGCTCTGAGCTCCTGAAGCATTTCCTGCACCTTATCTAGAGAACTCTTTTCATCAACATTTTCTTCAGATTTCTGCTGGTTAAATACAAATTTCCTCCCGAGGTTCTCTGATTGTTCTTCAATTAATTGCTCTCCATTCATCCCATAGCATGCTGTGATTTTAAGTCATTTTGACTTTAAGCTTAGACATTT
This sequence comes from Choloepus didactylus, assembly GCF_015220235.1. NCBI lineage: Eukaryota > Metazoa > Chordata > Mammalia > Pilosa > Megalonychidae > Choloepus > Choloepus didactylus. The sequence goes on from NC_051316.1 coordinate 23,851,928, forward strand.
TTCTGAGCTTTCATGAGAAGCCTGTTTCTTTTCCATCCGCTCTGTTTTTATTAGAGTGTGGGCAACTTTCCCTTGCTTTTCTTATCGGATAGTATCTACGTCTTTTTTTTTTCTTCATGATAAAGACTCACATGTATTGATGAGGAAAAATGTCTACCATACATCAGTTAGTGAAAAAAGCAGACTACATGTATTCTATGATTCCAGTTACATATAAGTGAAAACATCTATATGTGCATATTTGTACAGAGTTGTCTAGAGGGATGTTCACTATAATAGTTAACTCAGAGCAGTGGAACTTCAGATGTTTTTTTTTTAATTAGAGAAGTTGTAGGTTTACAGAAAAATAATGTGTAAATTACAGACTTCCTGTAAACAGTCGTATTATAAACACCTTGTATTAGTGGAGGACTTTTGTTCCAATTCATGAAAGAACATTTTTAGAATTGTACTATTAATTCTTGTCCATCGTTTTCAATAGGGTTCAGTGGTGTACAATCCTATGTTGTTGTTTTAAATTTTTTATTCGAGTAACATATATACAACCTAAAATTTCCACCCTTTTAACCACATGCATATATATATGATTCATGCAGTTAATATCTGCTCTTTATCTTCCACAATTTCCTCAAATTTCCTGGCATTTGATGATACCCTTCCCAGTACTCATTTGTTATCATCCCTACATAGGAGGTATTATGTTTCACCTGCGTGTATTTAGGATTCAGGGAATATAAAGACATATAGTCAGTCTATTGTAAGAAGAGAAATCATTCATGCTTGAAATGGTCTCTTAATTACCAATTCTCGGTCCAGGTTTTTTTCTAGGTTGTTCCCTTGACTTGGCTGCCCACCTTGCTCTTTGCTGCCCCTACCTGCTCCCTCCCTGCTCTATCTACATTGAAACTAATCTTGCAGTGTGGGACTGAAGAGAAAAAGAACTCCAACTGCAGATAAAAAAAGGGCTGGTGGTGAGAGACAACAGATACTAGCTATTCTGATTTATCAACCTCGTCCTGACCTCCTCCTCCCCTCTTTCGCAAATGTCTCACTAGTACTTTCCCACTGTCCTTACCCTGACTATAAAACTTAGCCACTCCCATACCTTCCTCAGAGTTGAATTGCACCCTCTTCCCTAGCATCCTAGCTATGAATAAAATCATCCCTGCCTGTTTAATGTTGTATGGTGCAGTTTTTCTTTGATAATATGTAACATGTTTGCAGAACCTGTGCAGGTAAAGTAGAATTTAATAACAAAATTATAATTAGAATATTTCTGAATGTTTGATATTTAAGCTAAGCATTTCTAAATTACTCATGGTTCTAAAAAGAAATCACAAAGGAAATTAGAAAAAAATTAGTCTGTATGATTAAGAAAGTAAGACATAACCAAACTTGCAGTGTGCCAAAAATTGTGCAGAAAGATAAAATTCTAGTTTTGAAATGTGTATATTAAAAATAATCAAAGAAGAATCTCAACAATCTAATGTTCAAGTTTAGTAAGAAAGTAATGGAAATGCAATTCAACTCAAAAACATGGAAGCTAGGAAATAAAATTCCTCCCAGGATAAGAAACAACTATTGGAAGACAGAAGAGACAGAAAAGATAATCAACAAATTCAAAATTTGGTTCTCTGAAAGATTAATTATATAGATAAATTAGCAAGGGATTGTTAAATATGTGGGTATTTTTTTCTATCATTCTTGCAAATCAATTGTTGTAATACATTACTTACAGATTAAAGTAAAACAGGAAGTATTTTTACTATGGGTATATGCAGTTTTTTTTTAATGCAGTTTTATTGAGGTATGTTCACACACCATATAATCCATTCAAAGTATACAATCAGTGACTCACAGTATCACATAGTTGTGCATTCATCGCCACAATTTTAGAACATTTTTACTACTCCAAAATAAATAAAAAAATAAAAAAGAACACCCAAAACATTCCATACTCCTCATCCCCCATTATATATATATCTTTATTACTCATCTGCTCATACACTGCGTAAAGGGAGTGTCAGTCACAAGGTTTCCACAATCACATGGTCACATGATAAAAGCTATATAGTTATACAATCATGGTCAACAATCAAGTCTCCTGGATTACAGTTCAACAGTTTCAGCTATTTCCTTCTACCTGTTCGAATACACTAGAAACTAAAAAGAATATCTATATAATGCACAAGTATAACTTCCAGAATGGCCTCTCAACTATTTGAAATCTATTAGCCACTGAAACTTTATTTTGTTTCATTTCTTTCCCCCTCTTTTGTTCAAGAAGGCATTCTCAATCCCACGATGCCAGAGACAGGCTCAAACCCGCAAGTCATGTCCCACGTTGCCAGGGAGACTTATTCCCCTGGGAGTCACTTCCCATATAGAAGGAGGGTAGTGAGTTTATTTGCAGGTTGTCTGAAAGAGAGAGGCCACATATAAGCAACAAGAGAGGTTCTCTGGGGGTGAAATAGACTTAGCTTCTCCTTTGCAGGAATAAGTTTCATAAGGGCAAGCTCCAAGATCAAAGCGTTGACTTATTAAATTGGGAGTCCCTAATGCTTACGAGAATATCAGGAATTCCTTAGGTAGGGAAGTTTAATATTTCCACATTTTTCCCCAGTCCCTCAAGGGGACTTTGCAAATATTGTTTTATTTTCTGCCCAAAATACTCTGGGTTGTATTGGGGTATTAACATTAACCTGTACAGAATAACAAGATCTTGTTTCCTATTCTAGGTTCCATGTAATTATGTTGTTTAAATAAACTGACCACACAGATTAAATTAAATAGTGCGCTACAGAGAATATAAATTTTGTACAAAATAAACATCTCATAAATTACAGTTAAAAATCAGGAATTGATGTGACTATTGTTAACAGCATACAATCTACGAACATTTACAGTAAGTCTTATTGAACATTCTGTACTCCTACATCGTCAATTGCCCAATTTCTGCCCACGTTCTATCCCCTGCTAACCTATGCTCTTGAATTCAATTCTCAGCATTTGCTCAGTATAGTTAGTTTATATTAGTGAGGGCTTACAATATTTGTCCTTTCATTTCTGGCTTATTTCACTCAACATAATGTCCTCAAGCTTCATTCACCTAGTTGCATGCCTCACAACTTGTATTCCTTCTTGCAGCTGCTCGATATTCCATTGTATGTATACACCACAGTTTGCCCTTCTCTTCACCTGTAGATGTACCATTAGGCCACCTCTATCCATTTTACATCGTGAATACTGCTGCCATAAACACCAGTGTGCAAATGCCTGTTTGTGTCTGTCCTTTCAGTTCTTCCAAGTATATACCAAATAACGGGGTTGCAGGATCATGTAACAACCCTTTACTTAACCTTCTGTGGAACCACCACACTGCCCTCCAGAGGGCTGCACTATTCTTCCTTACCAGCAGTGAATAGGTACATCTCTCTCTCCACATCTTCTCCAGCACTTGTATCTTTCTGTTTATTTTTTAAATATTCACGTACCATACTATCCATACTAAGTAAACAATCAATAGCTCCCAGTATAATCACCACCACAATCGATAAGAGAACATTTCCATTTCTTCTGCAAGAAAATAAGAGAAAAAAATAAATTAATAAAAAATTAAATAAAAAGGAGAAACAACAATACCCCTCCCTTATAGCCCCCTCTGTTGACATTTAGCTTTGGTGTATTGCCTTTGTTACAATTAATGAAAGAATATTACAATGTTACTTTTAATTATAGATTTGCATTGATTGTATTTTTTCCCATATACCATTTTCAACACCTTGCAATGTTGACATTCACTTGTTCTCCCTCATGTAAAAACTTTCTTATATTTCTACATTTAATCACCATCCTTGTCCACTCTAGTTTTTGCAAAGTTTACAGTCCCAGTTTTTATCCTCTCATCTTTCCTTCTGGTGTCATACATGCCTCTAGCCTTCATCTTTCAACAATACTCACACTCAGCTTTGTTCATTATACTTACAATATTGTGCTACTATCACATAGTATTGTGCTATCCATTTCTGGATCTTTACAATTAATCCTGTTGAACATTCTGTACTCCTTCAGCATCAAATGCCCAATCTTTACCTTCTTTCTACCTTTTGATTACCTATGTTCTTAACTTGAACTCTCAGAGTTTGCTCATTATGGTTAGTTCATATTAATGAGACAGTATTTGTCCTTTTGTTTCTGCCTAATTTAGCTCAACATAATGTCCTCAAGGTTCATCCACGTTGTTCCATACATTATGACTTTATTCTGTCTTAACAGCTGTGTAATTTTCCATGGAATGTATATACCACAGTTTGTTTATCCACTCATCCGTTGATGGACATTTGGGCTGTCTCCTTCTTGCCAATCATGAATAATGCCACTATAAACATCGGTGTACAAATGTCCGTTTGTGTCCCAGCCTTCAGTTCCTCTGAGTATATACCTCGTAACGGGATTGCTGGATTATATAGCAATTCTGTACTCAGGTTCCTGAAGTTCATTTGGTCTGTGTCTCAACAACTCAATACTGCATGTGAAGCATGAAAAAAGCCACAGATAATATGGAAATAAGTGGATGTGGTTGAGTCCCAATAGCATTTATTTACATTTCTTAGGATAATTATGAGAATGGGGTAAATGTTTTCATTTCCTAATTTATGTATCTCCTTGTTCTAAGATTAAGGAACAGAGTCTTGGTCTTCTAAAATGGAAAACCCAAGATACAAAATATCAGATAGTCTATGGATACAGTCAATTATGAGAAGTAAAAGCACATTTGTTTACTTATTTTGCATCTCTAAAGAATATTTCCTAGATAATATTAGCCATATGCTTTCAAAAATTTAACATTGCTTCTGTGCAAATTATTTTCAGTTATTCTCAAATAAACATAGCTGCACTGGAATAAGTGAGACACTGGAGAGTGGCTGTGTTCACTAAAATTCTTGGAGAATGATCTTATTTTCTAATGGGAATCTCCTCTTGGAATCCTGTCTGCAACAGAACGAATGGGAGCAACATCATCAATTAACTGCCGAGGATTTATTACTCTTCTAAGATGACCATGGAAAGCTTTGGAAATTCTGCTGTCACTGTTAACTGACAAGAAAGGGCACAGAACAGGGTAAAACAGTGAAAAAAGCACACTGACGCCCTGTAGATTAATGTCTTTCTGATCTGCAAAAGCTATGTGGACAGTAAGGAAAGAATTGACCAAATAAAAGAAAACAAAACATGTCACCTGGCAAAGGATAGCTTGTATGGCTCTTGTTTCTGGAGACCATTTCTGGATATGCTTGCTCTTGAGCATTTCCTGTAATTTTTTCTTGTGCCTGCACAAGAGAATAACCATGTAGACACTGGCCAACAACATGAAGAACAAAAAAAAAAGATATCCCAAATAAGTATGCAACTTATAAAAGTAACATTTATGCCTGGTGAGGTACAATAGTTCTTAAAAAATACATATTTACCTGAAGTGTAATTTTTTGTTGCTGTACTCTTAGTAATGACATGGATACTGATTAAAATGTTGAGGGCCCAGAAGAAGGAAAAGGAAGGATAAATGAAATTGGTCACTCTGAGTTTGAGCCACAGCCATCTGCAGTTGTTGCGACTGATGATAATGGCTTGGATTACACTCAGGAGACAGGTTGCACAAATAGGGAGCCCCCGGTTGACAAAGTAAATGTACATCACGGCCTTACACAAACATCATTCAGAAAATGTTTAATTCCAAATAAGAACATAGTTTCAGGGATTCCTCGAGTAATTATAGCAACCAGGTTAGCAAAAGTCAATTGTGTGAGAATCTTATCTGTGATCTTCCTCTGAGAAGGTTGAGTGAAGGAGATGTAGGAGCTCACCAAGAGCACCAGGGAGTTCCCCAGAATCCCAATGCCAGTTTGACACAGGAAGAAAATTCCAAAGATCTTATCTTTTGGAAGCATTTCCTGGTGACTGCCTTAGCACTAAAACAAAATCCATAAACCCATAAACATAAAATTATCTAGAGAATTTGTCACAATCTATTTAATTATAAGAGCAATGACAGCAACACATTCTAAGGTTGACAGTTTCACCAGATGAAAAGACAAATTTCCAAATATTTTGAAATAATGTGCAGCATACATAGGTATGGTTTTATTCCAGTAGTGAAGTGGTTACTATTAGACATTTTTACTGATGTTTAGAAATAATTGATTTCACAGTTTTCTATTTCCTCAAAAAAAAAAAAAAAAGCTGACTGTAGTGAAAGACAAAATTATACTCAGTGCTTGCATATAATGCTTTTAAGAGCCTTTTATTGAAATGCTACAGTAGAGATTTTACAAATGTAATAACTTTTCATTGCAGGGAATGTGGAAAAATTATTGCTCATATGTCAATCACATAGATTAAGAATAAGAACATGCCATGTTAAGAATATGGCAAATAGTTTTTCAAGTATGCCTCTTTATATAGAAGAATTATACTGAATATGAAATGTTATATCAAACATTTCCAGTTGGCATTATAACTAAAGTACTTTTTAAAGTAGAAGCTTGTTGTAAACATAATTTTAATACCAAAAATATCTCCTGTGCCAGTGTTGTGATATTTACAACAGCTTTTGTTTTCTCGATGTCATTTCCTAATTTTCTGTAAAATCCATACGGCTCTGATTAGTTTGTATAAAACTTTATCATCTGTTGATAACAATCACCAATTTTTTCCAAAAAAAGTACCAAAATAAGTCTCCTATATTAAATATTTCAGAGTCCAAACTGCCAAGAATCTCATCAGCATTGAATATGATCACTGCTTAAACTTTTGTCCTTTTGGGAAGGTATAGCTTTTGCTGTTGTACATTGCATGCATCTAATTCTGAGTAAGGCAGAACTTTTAAAATACTTTTTACTTTACTTTTTCTATCTTATTAACTATCCATACAGTTAATCCATACAATTAACAGTTGGCTGAACCCAGAGGACAAAGAGACAATGCCAAGTGTATGACATGTAACAGAAAAGCTAAGTACCAGTGATTGCTGACAGTCAGACCAGAACACCACTGTGCCCCAAGAAAAAGCATTATTTTGCTGACGCCTTGATTTTGGACTTCTCCTAGCTTCAAATGCCCAAAAAGAATCCAAACAAACAATAAACAAGAACAGATAATGAGAATCTACTGACTTTTCCTAAGGTGCTTATAAAAATTTTATTATTACTATTTTTCTTTTAAGTGCTTTATTTTTTCATTTTTGCCTGCTTTTTCATGTTAGTATGATTTTTCTTAATATAAGCCATATGAATATGAACATAAATATTTTCAAATTTTTAAAGAACCTAATTTGATGTAGCCAAAATGATTTATTCTGTCATTTCACATTTCTTCCAGTAATGTTAAGATAAAAAGATCTCCATAATAAAAAAATATTGAGAAATAGGTATTAGTGTGGTTTATTCAGATACATTTATCCATATACATCTGAAATTCATTTTGTTATGCTGTGTGTAGTATAGATTGCATATATTGTACTTTCACTCCCAATATCAATTCAATTACAGGAAGAGAGGTAGAGACACAGGTAAGACTGAATGTATATGTTCCCAAAGTATACAAAGATATCTTTAAATTTGCCTTAATACTTGACAATTACACTGTCCACTGCTAAATAAATCCATGGATCGCAGAGGAATTCTCAATAAATGTAAAAATCTGTTTAATTACATGAAAATAAGATTATAACAGCTAAACTAGTCTTAGAGGAGGAATTTTTAGCATGAAATTCATATTTTAGAAAAGAATAAAGCAATTAAGTTGTTGAGGATTAAATTATGCTACCACAAAAGTTACATTTGGTTCCCAAACTCTGACCCTGTGAATATGCATCATTTGTAAATAGGATATTTAGAAGCCTTTATTAGTTAAGGTGTGCCCAAACTGGATGAAGACGTGCATTAATCCAAGATGGCAGAAGTCCTTATATGCAAAGGAAATGGAAAGGAGAGAGAAAGCCACAGGGGATGAAATTAACAGTTGGCTGTACCCAGAGGACAAAGAGACAATGCCAAGTGTATGACATGTAACAGAAAAGCTAAGTACCAGTGATTGCTGACAGTCAGACCAGAACACCACTGTGTCCCAAGAAAAAGCATTATTTTGCTGATGCCTTGATTTTGGACTTCTAGCTTCAAAGCCATTAGCTGATAAATTGCCATTATTTAAGTCAAGTCCTTATATGGTATTTTTTCAGCAGCTGAGAAACAAAATATGAAAGCCAATAACCTAAGCAGCCACCTGAACAAACTAGTAAATTTGACATGAAACAAGAAAAAGGAAGAAATAATAAAGATTAGAATATAAATCATGAAATAAAAAACAGGAGGAAATTAGAGAAAGTCATTGAATCCAAAAGCTGTTTCTTTGAGAAGATGTGTAAAACTAAAAAAGCTCTACTAACACTAATGACGAAAAAAAGATAGAACACAATAATTACTGATAATGAAATAGAGAAAAACAGTGAAATAAAAACTGGCCATTTGAAAATATTAATAAATTTAGAAACTTCTAGCTAAGCTAACCAAGAAAAGAAGAATGAATACACAAACTACTAATATCAGTTACAAAAGAAGGCATTGCCACTCATCACACAAATATTAAAAGAATAATAATGGAATACTACAAATAACATAATCCCATACGTCTGATAACTTAGATGAAACAGACCCATTCCTTGAGAGACATATACCACCAATACTCGGAAAAATAGAAAACCTGAGTACACCTATGTCTATAAAAGGAATTTAAATTGTAGTTAAAAACCTTCCAAAGAAGAAAACTTGATGCCCATATTATTTCACTAACTTCCTGGTTGTTTACTACCAAATATTTAAGGAAGAAATAGTATGGAGTCTGTGCTGGTTTGAATGTATTATGTCCCTCAGAAAAAGCCATATTCTTTGATGCAATCTTATGGGGCAGACACATTAGTGCAGATTAAGTTGGAATGTTTGGATTAGGTTGTTTGCATGGAAATGCGCCCCACCCAACTGTAGGTGATAACTCTGATGAGATATTTCTATGGAGGTGTGGCCCCACGCATTCAGGGTGGGCCTTGATCAGCGGAGCCATATAAATGGGCTGACAAACAGAAGGAACTCAGTGCAGTTGAGAGTGAACTTTTGAAGGGAAGCTACAGCCAAGAGGGACACTTTGAAGAAAGCACAGGAGCTGCAGATGAGAGACAGTTTGAAGATGACCATTGAAAGTAGACTCTTGCTCCAGAGAAGCTAAGAAAGGACAAATACCCCAAGTGCAACTAAGAGTGACATTTTTGAGGAACTGCAGCCTAGAGAGGAAAGTCCTGGGAGAAAGCCATTTTGATACCAGAACTTTGGAGCAGACACCAGCCACGTGCCTTCCCAGCTAACAGAGGTTTTCCAGACACCATTTGAAATAAACCAAATAAACCCCCTTTTATAAAAGCCAATACATCTCTGGTGTTTTGCATTCTGGCAGCATTAGCAAACTAGAACAGAGTCTATATGACATTTTCCAGGTAGAAGAGTAGCAAACACTTCCGAACTTATTTTATGATACCATGACTTCTCTAATCCACCAAATCAGACAGGCCAATATTTTTTTAAAAAGAAATCTAAACCAACATCTTTCATGAACATAGATGTAAAAACTCCTCAACAAAGCAATCAGAATGCAGCCAGCAAAATATAACAAGGGTAATACATAATTATCAAAGGGGGTTCATTTCAGAAATGCAAAGCTAATTAAATATTCAAATATCAAACAGTATGAAGAAAGTGAACACAGCCTGAGGAATTTGTGGGAAACCATCTCCTAGAAGAATTTAAAAAGGGGCAGAGAGAATATATAAAGAAAATGTGGCTGAAAACTTCCCATAATTAACAAAAGTCATGAATATACTCAACCAAAATGCTCAATGAACCCTATAAAGGATAAATACAAATAGATCCCTACATCAAAATATTATAGTCAAACTGTCAAATACCAAAGATAAAGAGAGAATCCTGAAATCCACAAGAGAGAAACAATGTGTCAAGTACAAGAAGGCCTCAATAACATTAAGTGCTGATTTCTCATCAGAAACCATGGAGTCAGAAGGTAGTGGGATGAATTATTTGAAAAGTGCTGACAGACGAAAATTGCCAAACAAGAATTCTTTATCTGGCAAAACTGTCTTTCAAAAATAAGGGAGAGATTAAGACATTCCCAGTTAAACAAACTCTGAGGGAGTTCATCACCTCTAGACTAGCCCTGCAAAGGATGCTGAAGAGAGTGCTGCAGGTTAAAAGGAAAGGACAATAGATGATAGATGAAGCCACATGAAAAAAAAGAGATGTACAATAAGGGAAACAACATGGGTAACTGTAAATTACAGTTCTATTATATTTTGGGTTTATAACTCCAGTTTTTATTTCTTACAGGATCTGAAAGGCAAATGCATAAAATGTAATCATAAATCAGTAGTTTGGGGCTCAGAATGTATAAATATGTAATTTGTGACAAGAAGTCCATAAAGGTGGGGAGGGACAGGAGTTTAGGAAGATAGTTTTGTATACTATTGCAGTTAAGTTTGTATCAAAGCAAATGAGACTGTTATAGATTTAGGATATTAAATAAAAGCACCATGGTAACTAGAAAAAAAATAGACACAGAGGATAGACTGCAGGTTCCATGGATGGGCAACAGAGGGAATGGGGAACTAATGCATAATGGGTGAATGCCGCCTTCATACCTTACACAAAAGTTAACTCAAAATAGAATATAGGCCTAAAATTAAATATAAAATTATAAAGCTTATAGTAGAAAATATAGGAGAAAATTGGTATGACATTGGGTTTCAAATGAGTTTATAAATATGACATACAAACTTGATTTTAAAAATGGTCAATTTGGTTTCATTAAAATTACATTTCTCTGTGAAAGACACTGTTAGAAGAATAAAATAATAAATAGACCAGAGTAAAATACTGGGAGAAATCTGATTAGCCAGTTCTCCAGAGAAGATACACAGATGGCAAATTAGCATATGGAAAGTTGTTCAACATCATTTGTCATTAGAGTAAAGAAAAGTAAAACCACTATGAAATATCACTACACAACTACTATAGTGACTTAAATCCAAAACATATAATGGAACAGTTCTCAGTAATAAAAAGGAATAAGCTATCCATTCACCTAACAACATGAGTTAGGTTTTATTTGTTTTGGGAGGCCCCAAACAAATAAAATATATTCATTTATATGACATTCTAGAAAGGTCACAATGTGGGAAGAAAAAAAAGAACAGTGGTAGTGAGGGTTTGAGGGAGGAGTGAATTTCTTACTACAAAAGGAATTTTTAGGATAATGGAACTGTTTTGTATGGTACTGGGGTTGGTGGACACATTACTCTATGGATGCAAAATTTAAGTTAACCACAAGGAGAACCTAAGATGGCGGCTAGGTGAGATAGGGCAAAAAAAACACCTCTGTGAAAAATACTAGATAAAAGCCAGAAAGTGACCCAGAACACCAGTTCCAGCAATGCACCAGCCGGACAAGGTCTGCTAAATCCACAGGGACTGTGCATTTGGTGAAACCAGGAATCTGCATACTGAAACTAGTGAGCCGGCTGAAAGTCCGGCTACCTCACTGCGGTGTGGAGAAACTATGGGTTGGCATTTGGAGACGGACTAGTTCTTTAAAAAAAAAAAAAAAACCCGGGAGTGGCTGCGGTTACAACGGTGAGAACCACACAGTTGAAGCACGGCAGGAGCAGCTGTACCAATGTCTTGGTGTCTGGCGTGGAGGACAGCCTGCTGATGATTGTCTCGGGGCCAGGGGGGCAGAGGGGAGCCAAAAGGAAAGAGAAAACACGCCCCTTGCAGCCATCTCCCTGGCAGGCTGGGGACGCCCCTGCCCAGGGCCAGAGCTATAGCCCAGGGCTGCGCCAAGGGTCCCAGTGTGATGGGGAGTGTTTCCTACAGCACTGCACACACGCCACAATACCGACTGCGGACAGTGGCCTTTAGTGCACCCGCAGCTAATTGTCCTGGAGCTGGGAAGGCAGCGCTGTGTGAAAAGGGGGAAATTAACATGCCCCATTCATCCATCATTACAGCAGGCTGGGAACACCCCTGCATGGCCCAGTGGCCCAGGGCTTCCCTAGAGGGCAAGCATGCACTTGTGACATGGCACAACCTTCCCTCAGGAGATGTCCTGGAAGAATGCAGCTGAGAAGGGGGGCCCGCTCAGAAATCCCAGGGACCCTACACCAATACCAAGGACATGTGGGTCAGCGGCAGAGACAATCTGTGGCAAGACTGAAATGAAGGCTTAGACTCTTGCAACAGCCTTAGATCTCCAGGAACACCTGGGAGGTTTGATTATTAAAGCTGCCCTGCCTCCCTAACCACCCAGACACATGTCCCACATTCAGGGCAGACAGCACCAACAACACACCCAAACTTAGTGCACCAACTGAACCCCACAAGAATCAGATCCCCACACACCACAAAGACAAAGTTGGGGAGAACTGACTTGAGGGGAATAGGTGATTCGCAGACGCCATCTGCTGGTTAGTTAGAGAAAGTGTACGCCACCAAGCTGTAGATCTGACAAATTAGAGATTGGTATTTTTTATATACTGAAAGAACCCTATCAAGTAAAGCAAATTCCACAAGGCCAAAAACAACAGGAAATCTTAAAGCATATGATAAAACCAGAGTATATGGAGAACCCAAACCCAAACACCCAAATCAAAAGATCAGAAGAGACACAGTACTTGGAACAATTAATCAAAGAACTAAAGACAAACAACAAGAGCATGGCACAGGATATAAAGGACATGAAGAACAGCATGGCACAGGATAGAAAGGACATAAAGAAGACCCTGGAAAAGCATAAAGAAGAAATTGCAAGAGTAAATAAAAAAATAGAAGATCTTATAGAAATAAAAGAAACTGCTGGCCAAAGTAAAAAGACTCTGGATACTCATAATACAAGATGAGAGGAAGCTGAACAGCAACTCAGTGACCTCAAGGACCACAGAATGGAAAATGGAAGAACAAAAGAAAGAATGGGGAAAAAATTTTAAAAAAATCGAAATGGATCTCAGGGATATGATAGATAAAATAAAACATCCAAATTTAAGACTCATTAGTGTCCCAGAAGGGGAAGAGAAGGGTAAAGGTCTAGAAAGAGTATTCAAAGAAATTGTTGGGGAAAACTTCCCAAACCTTCTACACAATATAAATACACAAAGCATAAATGCCCAGCAAACTCCAAATAGAATAAATCCAAATAAACCCACTCCAAGACATATTCTGATCAGACTGTCAAATACTGAAGAGAAGGAGCAAGTTCTGAAAGCAGTAAGAGAAATCAATTCACCACATACAAAGGAAACAACATAAGACTAAGTAGTGACTACTCAGCAGCCACCAAGGAGGTGAGAAGGCAGTGGCATGACATTGAAAATTCTGAGAGAGATAAATTTCCAACCAAGAATACTTTATCCAGCAAAACTCTCCTTCAAATTTGAGGGAGAGCTTAAATTTTTCACAGACAAACAAATGCTGAGAGATTTTGCTACTAAAAGACCTGCCCTACTTCAGATACTAAAGGGAACCCTACCGATAGAGAAACAAAGAAAGGAGAGAGAGAGAGAGAAATTTGACAGACATATATAGAATATTACATCTGAAATTACCAAGACACACATTATTCTCTAGTGATCATGGATCTTTCTCCAGAATAGACCATATGCTGAGACATAAAACAAGCCTCAATAAATTTTTTAAAAACATTGAATTTATTCAAAGCACATTCTCTGACCACAGTGGAATACAAATAAAAGTCAATAACCATCAGAGACTTAGAAAATTCACAAACACCTGGAGGGTAAAAATGAGGGAGAGATGAAAAGATTCCTGGATAATCAAAAGCTGAGGGACTTCATCACCAGCAGATCAGTCCTGTAAGAAATGCTAAAGGGAATTGTGCAGGCTCAAAGGAAGAGACACTCAGCAATTGACTGAAATCACTTGAAGAAATAAAGATTTCCAGTAAAGCTCACATGGTAAATATAAATACCAACACTACTGTATTTTTGATTTGTAACTCCACTATTTACTTCCTACAGGATCTAAAATACATAAACTGTAATGATAAATAAGTGGTTTTGGACTCAATGTCAAATATGTAATTTTTGACAAGTACTACATAAAGTTGGGGGAATGGAGGAGTATAGGAACATAGTTTATGTGTCCTATTGAAGTTAAGTTGGTATCAAAGAAAAACAAGATTGTTATCGATTTAAGAGGTTAAATTTAAGCTCCACAGTAAACACAAAGAAAGTATCAGAGAATATGACCATAGAGATGAAAAGTAGAGTATGTGTTATGAGAAGTGGGGAAAGGGGCAATGGGGAGTTAAGAAATGAGTGTAGGGTTTCTGTTTGGGGTGAAGGGAAATTTTTAGTAACGGGTGGTGGGAACGTGATGGCATTGCAACATTCTAAATGTGATTAATCCCACTAATGGAATGCTAGGGAGGGATTGGAATGGGAAGATTTAGGCTGTATATATGTTTCCACCATAGAAAAAAAAAAAGTCTAAATAGATAATGACAATTAAATGCCAAGGATGATCCAGGATGGGATCTGAGGATGGAGGAGAAGAGACTCAAAGGGACACAGTTGGGACATAAGAAAAAAAAAAGGAAATATAGAATGTAAGCTTTGTATCAGTGTTGAATTGCTTGAACTTCTTAGCTGCGCTTAATGGGATTGCATAAAAGAATGTTCTTGTCCATGGGAATTGTATATGTGAATTATATTGTTTGTTCAAGGATGTGTGCAGCTTGCTTCATATGTTCAGAAGACAGAGCAATAGATGATGGATGATAGGGAGGGAGGGAGGGAGGGAAAGAAAGAAATGGTGCTGTGACAGGATGTTAAATTTGGCAGATTCGGGTATCAGGGAACGGGAGTTGGAGAATGCTGGAGTTCTGTGTATGGGGTTTGTATTGTTTTTGCAACTGTTCCTGTAAGTTTGAATTTATTTCAAAATAAAACGAAGAAAAATAAAAGAAAGTTAACCACAGTGTCCAGGGATGCTAGCATGGGATACAGGCTGTGACAAATGAACATTGCTATATTACCTCATTGAAGGGCCTGCTGGAAAATGTGCTAAGTAACTTTATTATACAGTGATTTTAACTATAAATTGTAGGGCTAAAGACAAAAAAGCATTGTATATAAACTTATTCGTTAACTTTAGGTAGTTGGAGCTAGCTTTCTTACTATCAGAGAAAAACGTTTACAAATAAGCAACAAGGGAAGACTAGAATGAATTGTGATTTCTGGATTAGAGGCAGAAACATCAGAATGAAATCAAGAGTATGTGTGTTTACATACATAGATATATAATATACATATATGTGAAGTAACATGTAAATATAAGTAATATATAAATATAAAAACATGTATTATTAAACATACATATATTTCCTACCTTTGTCTGTGGAAAGGACAAAAAACCAGTGACACCACAGTGATAACAAGAAACCTAGTTCCCAGGTCATAGTTTATAATACCACTCTGAAATAAAAGTAACCAGGATTCCTTGGTAAATGACCACATCTAGCACTGAGTTAGAAAAAAGAACTGATGGATGGAGTAACCTGTAGTGACATAAAGTAAGGACAGACTCAAAAACTAAAGGTTGAGGTATGTCAAAAGGCCACAAGGAGCCAACCTGCAAGAGCTACCAAAGGTGAAATCTAGAACAAATGATCAAGAAAATAAAAATGTTTTACTGGATTGTAACCTAAAGAATAAAATAAATATCCATGAGCCTATATCATATAAATAAATGATTACATAAATAAACAGGGGAACAAGACAACTCTCCCTTTCAGATGAATTCCAAATAATATTTGTACATACAGGCCCTGTCCACAGAGCTTGATTTCTTTCCTCTTGAGTGTGATCTGGACTTAATGACTCACTTTCAATGAAAAAGAAGCAAAAATAGCAACTTTATGGTGAAAAATTGGCAAATACTGCTTTAGCCAAGTGATCAAGGTTATCATCAGCAGTAGTAGGTCACACTGACATTGGGTATTCTGAATAATACAAATGGTACTAATGTTAGCTTCTCAGTTTTGATAAATAAACCATAGTAATGTATGTTGTTAACATTAGAGAAAATTAATAAAAGGTGAATGGGAACATCTGTACTGTCATTGCAACTTTTTAAAAAATCTAAAATTATTCTAAATTAAGAACTTATAAAAACACAAAACAAATGAAATGGCAGAGCAAAATGGAGATATTACACAAAAATTCATATAAATTAAACAAAAATTTTGAGTGCCTATGGAAAAGAAATTTGGGACTGGAAAATGAAGATGACAGGGATTATATATACATAAATAAAAATTTATAATCCAGTAGAAGTAATGAGGGTGAGCTAGAAAACCCCGACAGTCTATCAGTTAAACACAAATTCTATAAAAATCCAAAGTCAGTTTTTCTACCCTTATTCAGAAGAAATCCTTTCTTTAGTAATCTTTGTGAATGTAAAATTAATTGTTATTATTAACTCAACCATATTTGTCCTAGTCTTTTCTTGAGGCCTTGATTCCTTTCCATTAAACAACTGATTTCTTATTGAATTTTAATAAATGCTTAAGTATCTGAAAGCCAAATGCTCATAATTGTTATTTCTTTTAAAATTTTTATCAAATATTCTTACCTAGTTGTTCTTTCAGATGAATGTCAGAAAAATGTATTGTGTAATTAGTATGTTGATAATGCATCTGTAATTAATGAAAGTTACTAATTTATTTGGGACAAATAATCTATGAAGAAGTGTGGACTAGATCTTTTAAATTGAGGAACTGTTGAACACTAATCTGTAGGTCCAACACTAAAAATGTCTTCTTATAATTAGAACTCTTTGTGTAAAGTTAAAGGAATATTAAATAGCAAGAAAGAAGCTTAAAAAGTGAAAAACTTTAGATAGGCTAATGTATCAAGAATAAAATAATGTGAACAGAAAAAACTGATATCTCAAATAAAACCCAATATTCAACTTGTACCATTTATTGTTTCCCAAATACATCATGCCTGAAATACAAAAGCACTTAACATCAAATTTAAATGGTCAATTCATACACCTGCTTCTTCTACTTTAAAGAAAGCTCTACCTTTAATCTAACATCATTTCATTAGAAGTGCTCAGAAAATGCTGTTAAATTAATAAATAGTATGGTAGAGGTAAATGGAAAATATATTTAAAGAGCAAGTGAGAAAAGGAAAAAGCAAATTAGAGTGGAGAAGCAGCAGTGAAGGAAAGTGATGGCAAGATGCACCTAGAGGGAAGAGGCAGGTAAAGACCTGAGAGGTATGTTAAGGGCAATGAAAAGAAAAATACAAGGGGAACAGATTTGGATACAATTGAAAAGAAATACATAGAGGGACAATGACTTAGGAAGACACAACATTATTAGGAAGTGTGGAACTCTAAATTATAAATTAGAAAAGGTTAATTCAAGGAAATAGAGGGTAAGAATGTAATTTTAAAGTATGACAAGAGATGAGGAAGATATGTAAATAAAGGAATTTACGAAAAGTGCTCAAGTACAACATTAAATGGTAATGGACCATAAAAAGTAAGTATTTCTAAAGGAATTTGACTGAAGACAAAACTGAGATGTAAGGATAAAATTGTAAGTACAAAAGAGAACAGAAAAGAGAGATATATAAACAAGGAAAATTTTAAGCAAATTACTGAATGAAAAGTCAGTAAAGGAATGGAGTACATGAATGAGTGAATGGAAAAGAAAGAAAAGAAAGAGGACTGTGGGGGTGGTTGTGTACATGTCTTGGCAGTGGTGGGGAAAAGAAGGGAGAAAAGACATAAGTTCTAAAAAACCCTACATGTCAAGTATAGAAAAAAAGGACCTAAATTATGCAAAAATGAAAAATGAAAGCAATAATAATGCCACAATGTTCTAACCATGGGAAAGGAGGCAAATGACAGTAAAGCAGAACTAAAATATAGCTCCTTGGTTAAAGCAACTTAAAACCATCAGAACCCAAGCTCACTGAAGAATGAGGACAGACCAAGGGAAATGGCTGGAGCATGACACACAGCAGGAAGTGCAAGTTGTAGAACACAGCACAATAATAGCAAACACTTTCGGGGCCCTACAAGCAAAGGACATTAGTCTGAGCAAATGGGATGTGTTTATTCAATTCTCATAACAACAGCATAAGGTAAGTAATATTTTCATACTTTATGGAGGGAAACAGAAGCTCAGAGAGGCCAAGTAACCTGTACAAGTAATACTGCAGGGAGGTGGTAGAGCAAGGTTTGAACCCCATCTGTCTTACTCCAGAGTGTTATACCACACTAATGCCTCAGAGAGAAGGTAGAACTGAGGACCTTCGAATAAATAAAGGAAGGAGAATGAATGTGGTTATATCCTTTTAAGCTTGAGTGTAAGATGCTTACAACACAGGAAATTAATTCAGTAGAATAAAAATGTAATTGTTATTTAAAAATAGAATAGGTGGTGCAGAGAGGTGAGAAAAGAGAAGTAGGAAGGACACTAAGACTAAGGAAAAAGATTTAATGAATCAAGGATGGAAGGGGAAGACCTGAAGGAGAATGTCGGGAAACAGAAAAAGAGGTCAGATCATAAACAAACTGTGTTGACCTAGAGAAATGTTTCTAATGGAGGAGATTTGGAAAAAAAAAAAAAAAGAATTTTAGGAGAAATAAGAGAAGGGAGGTTAGTTCTCTGGAAAAGTCTGTTCCATTGCTCCCTGTGACAAGCGGTGAGAGAGACCTGACTCACCTGAGCTGGTGTTGCTGCCCCTGAAGTGTGGGTGGGACAGGACTGATGGCCGTGTCTGGGGAAATGGTTCATTCCCGAGTTATAAAAGCCAGTGAGGTGACCTCAGCTCACACTGGGAGGTGGTTATCATGTCACTGCACTGGCCCTGACACATTGAGAGGTGGGAGTCTCTGAAGAGGGTGTCACAAACAGGGACAAATTAAGCTTCCACTGAGAACTATAACAATTATGTATAGAGGTCAAAGAGCTTTCTTGGGACACCAACTTTCCTAGATGAGAACTTTTTGTTAATGGCAACCCCTGGGATATAAAACAGAGATGGAAGTCAAGTACTAAAAAGCCCTATTCTACACTGGTGAAGCAGTAGGTTAATTAGTAATTTATGTCACTTCAACCTGTTTGGAAGACAGGACAATTTTTTACATTATGATTAGCAGAAGCATGTGAGAAATTTTAAATGTGACACTAAGTAAAATATGAAGTAGATTTTTAAATGGTAAATTTTCATCACAATTACTTAAGTGAATACTTGTGCAAGTGCATGATGATTGAAGGCAATACGCAAATGTGAATTTGTTCATGTAATCATGGGTTCATAATTTGTTTACCTAAAACTTTCCTTTAATTGTATGTTCAGTTCCAATTGAACATAGCAAATAAAGTCAGAATTGGTGGAAATAAATAAACATATAAAATGCTCTTTCCAGAATGCTGGAATCAGGAGGCTGTTTCTTTCCTTCGACTGTTGTCAGGAATCACTAATTGATAGAATTAGAGGTTCCTTAAATCATGGTTCATGCAAGTTAAAACAGAAATGAGAAATTATCATTTTGAAGAATAGTGAAAATACTCATCAGGGGACTAATGTGCTTAAAGGGATGACAATGGCTTCAGCACAAAAATGAAACATGGGTAATTTCCCAACTGTGAGAGAAGGAAGCATGCCCACTCCCTTAGAAGTGCACTTATCCTGGATCTCAACTTTAAAAGGAAATTTTCGTGGGAGAACTAACACAATGAATATTGAAAATCATTCCCAAAATCACCACCTCTGTAGATGTACTGTGCTGTGACTCCCTGACTACCCTATAATTCAACCTTCTTTCCTCCAGGAGACAGTGAAGTATCCATCCAGACGTGGTTGTTTGTATTCAGTGTATATGGTTTAGGTATGTGTATTGTCATTGTTTGGTAAAGTGGGTTTGTTTGAGAATCCCTGAACCCAGCAGAGGTGGGAACAGGGGGCAGTTATGTTCCAAGGTGGCCTGCAGTGGGAAATTTCAGGGATTGTGGAACCACTGGGAGAGGTGAGTTCCAAGTCAGTGTTGCCACTCACTTTCCGGATGTGGGACCCAGAGAAGGTCATGTCCGCTCTCTGAGCCTTAGCCTCTAGTCTATAAAGGGACATAAAGTGGGTTTGTGGGAAGGAACAATTTGAAAGGAAATATGGCTAACTCAGGCTCCATCATATAATAGATGCCAAAAGTAATGAATTGTAAGATTCATATTTTTGAGCCTTAAGGGTCTTTACGAGATGTGGTAGACTCACTTGTCCATATTCGTAGCTACTGAATACAACTATTAACCCTGGAAGAGAGGCAACTAAAGGGCAACTATGAAAGGTGATAAGAGGAAGGCAAATTTGTGAAACCCCAGGTCAGCAGTAATAATCCAGAGGCAGGCATCTTTCATCACCCAACCCAACAGAAGCAGGTGACCGCTCGCTATTTTCCACAGCTAGTGGGACACGATTCTGGAAATGAGCCTCACCCTGGCATTGAAAGGTTGAGAATGACTTTTTGACCAAAAGGGGGAAAAGAAAGGGAATGAAATAAGGTTCAGCAGCTAGGGATTTCAAAGAGAGTCATGAGGGCATCCTGGAGGTTACTCCTAAGCAAGCTTCAGCTAAATATCCCAAACAGTCAGTTTGATAAGCCCAAGTCAACAACAGTCCTGAAAACCCTAAAGAATACTCTGGGCCCTACCTGAAACTCTATAAAAGTTTCACTCACTAAGTTTATTATTCAGAAACTTAATTCCTCCAGAGAGCTCCTATGCCAGCTAAGTCCCCAAACTCAGAGGCAAATAACCTCTTCAAAACATCAACCAGTTGCCTCCCCCTTTCCCATAATGTCAACACTCCTTTGCAACATGAACAAGTTAGGGTGATCACTGCCTAGACATCCCTGAAGATTGTAAAGTCATTAAACTAGAGGAAGGGGTAGCAACAGACCAGATAGAATTTAACAAAGATAATCTCTATATAAGTTTCTTTTTCTTAGTTGCTAGGGTATTCTAATAGCTAGAAGGAAAGAACTGAAATGGTGGAACTGTAACCCATAAAATTTGTTGAAATTTGCTATGCAGCTACTTGTTAAATTGTAATTTGAAGGTTGTCATCTTTTTGTATATATGTTATATTTCACAATAAGGAAATAACTGAAACTATGATACTGTAACCCATAACATTCTTTGAAATTTGCTAACTACTTGTTAAATTGCTGTTGGAAAGTTATCACTTCTAAGTAAATATATTATATTCTACAATTTAAAAAAAGCCTGTTGTATTTGCTGGTCTTAAAATTGCATGGGTCTCCTTTTTTACTATTTCTTCCCTCATTGCTATTAGCACTTCAGAATAACACATGGTCTTGCTCAGACCCTGGGCACTGGAAGAAGATGGACACACAAAGCCCCATGTTGGGAATGTGAAAGAGATCAATTGCTAGTTAACTTCTGGCATAAAAGCAACTGATTTTTTTTATACTATAGGATTTAGTCATTTAAAATGTACAATTCAAATTTTAGTATATTTACAGATAGGTGCAACCATCACTACAGCCAATTTTAGAACATTTCATTACCTTAAAAAGCTACCATCCTCCCCGGGGCAAGATGGCAGAGTGGTGAAGTCTAGGTTGTGGTTACTCCTCCAGGGCAGTTGGTAGAAAGCCAGGAACTGCGTGGACCCCACATCACAGAGGAATTTGGGATTGGATAAACTTCGTACAACACTTGCCAACGTGTGGAACAGCTGAGATCAGCAAAATCTGAAAGTTCTCATGGCCAGGGGGCCCCTCCATGCTAGGAACAATCCCGAGGGAGGAGGGGCTGACCATGCTGGGAACCAGGAGGGAGAACAAAAGCTGCAACCATATATAAACTGAGAGCAGACACCGGAAAATCTGGGAGCAGTCAGCCCAGCGCAGAGGAGATAGGGCTAGCAAAACAGCAAAAAAAAATAGAAAACAAAATAAAAACAGAGCCTTTTTGGAGTGAAGTGAACACAATATGGAGAAGGTCAGAGCTCAAACAGAATCAGACACATATGCAAATCCAGGGACATAGAGCATTTGTCTGAAAAGCCAGCTTCTCTGCTTTTTTGATTGCTCTTTAATCACCCTCAACTCCTGGTCTTTTAGCATTTCAATAGCCTACTAGATCTGCAAAGACTGTAAATAGTCCATACTGGGCCCTTCCTGTTTTTTTTTTTTTTTAATTTTTTTCTGTTTTTCTAAAACAATTACTCTAAGAAGCCCACTATAGAAAGTCTCAAAGACTTGCAATTTGGGCCCAAGCAAAAGCAGAGCTCAGATAGCTCTGAGAGACAAAGCAATAAGACTAGGTGCAGAGAAAATTCACTAAACACCATAACTTCCCAGCCCTTTTGGGAACTCAGACCCCAGGGTTTGGAATTCATTAACTAGCTTCAGTCAGCCATGACCCCGACTGGGTTAGGGTCACCTGGAGAACTAAAGGCTCCCTGCCTCCTTACACTGGTGGGGGAACTGTGGGCTGGCAAGTGCCACCTGCTGGACAGCATAGAAGCACAGAGTCTAAAGGCCTCACAGGAGGGTCTCATTTTCAAGGAAACCCCATACCCTACTCCTGACACCTGGGCCTCTCTGGACCAGGAAAATCTGATGGGGACTGAATATCTGAGGAGATCACCACACAAAAAGGCAACATAGAGGCAGGGCAAGAAACAGAAAAAACAAGAGGTGAAAAACTCTGATCAACTAAACAGAATCGAAGTTAAAGGTCTAGAATAAGCTGAACTAAACACCAAAGGTTAGAGAACAAAGACAACCAACAAGAAAATCCTAGGTAAAAGAGTGAAAACAAGCTCCAGAATAAACTAATCAAGAAAGTCAAATGCCTAGACAGCTTAAGATAATAAGCCATACTATGAAACACAAAAATAAGGACCAGCCAAAGGAATAAACTAGTAGCTCTACTGAGATATAGGAATTGAAGTAAATATTGCTAAATCAGTTCAATGAGCTGAAGGAAGAACTAATTGGAGATGTTCAAACAAATCTAAATCAATTCAAAAATCAAGTCAATGAACTGAGGGAAGACATAGCAAAAGAGATGAAAGATATAAGAAGGACACTGGATGACCATAAGGAAGAATTCATAAACTTAAAAAAACAAATGACAGAACATATGGGCATGAAGGGCATAATAGAGGAGATGAAATGACAATGGAGGGATACAACAGTAGAGCTGAACAGGCAGAAGAAAGGATCAGTGAATTGGAAGATCATACATCTGAATTCACACACATGAAAGAACAGATGGTGAAAAGAATGGAAAAATATGAGCAGGGTCTTAGGGAGCTGCATGACAACATGAAATGTACAACCATTTGTGTTATCGGTGTCCCAGAGGGAGAAGACAGGGAAAGGGTCAGAAAGAATAATAGAAGAAATAATCATTGAAAATTTCCCAACTCTTATGAAAGACAGAAAAATAGAGATTAAAGAAGTACAGCATACCCCAAACAGAATAGACCCCAAGAGACGTACTCCAAGATATTTACTATTCAGATTGTCCAGTGTCAAAGACAAAGAGAGAATTCTAAAAGCAGCAAGAGAAAAGCAATCCATCACATACAAGGGAAGCTCAATAAGACTATGCACAGCTTTCTCTGCAGAAACTATGAAAGCGAGAAGACAGTGGTATGATATATTTAACATACAGAAAGAGAATAACTGCCAACTAAGAATTGTATATCCAGCAAAACTGTCCTTCAAAAATGAGGGAGAGATTAAAATATTTTTAGACAAACAGACACAGAGAGAGTTAGTGACTACGACACCGGCGCTAAAGGAAATACTAAAGGGAGTGCTACAGGCTGATAGGAAAAGACAGGAGAAAGAGGTTTGGAGAAGAGTGTAGAAACGAAGATTATCAGGAAAGGTAGAAAGAGAGAGAGGAAAAAATAAGACATGACATATAAAATCCAAAAGACAAAATGACAGAAGAAAGTACTGCCCTTACAGTAATAACACTAAATGTTAATGGATTAAACTCTCCAATAAAAAGACACAGACTGGAAGAATGGATTAAAAAACAGGACTCATCTATATGCGGTCTACAAGAAACTCACCTTAGACACAAGGATAAAAATAGGCTGAAAGTGAAAGGTTGGAAAAAGATATTTCATGCAGACAGCAACCAGAAAAAAAGCAGGAGTAGCTATATTAATATCAGACAAATTAGATTTCAAAAGGAAAACAATTAAAAGAGACAAAGAAGGACACTATATACTAGGAAAAGGGTCTACTCATCAAGAAAACATAACAATCACAAACATTTATGCACCAAACCAGAGTGCCCCAAAATTCATGAGGCAGACACTGATAACACTGAAAGGAGAAGTAGATAACTCCACAATAATAGTTGGAGACTTCAATACACCACTCTCATAAATGGAAAGAACATCTAGACAGAGGATCAACAAGGAAATGGAGATGTTGAATTATATGATAAATTAACTAGACTTGACAGACATTTGTAGAACACTATATCCCACAACAGCAGGATACACATTCTTCTCAAGTGCTCATGGAACTGTTTCCAGGATAGAAAATGCTGGGTCACAAAGCAAGCCTCAACAAATTTAAAAATACTGATATTATAAAAAACACTATCGAGAGAACCTAAGATGGCAACTAGGAGAGACAGGGCAAAAAAAATAACTCCATGAAAAATACTAGATAAAAGCCAGAAAGTGACCCAGAACACCAGTTCTAGCGATGCACCAGCTGGACAAGGTCTGCTAAATCCACAGGAACTGTGCACGTGGTGAAACCAGGAGTCTGCATTCTGCAACGAGTGAGTAAGCCTGCTGAATGTCCAGCAGCCACACTGCAGTGTGGGGAAACCATGAGTTGGTGTTTGGAGGTTGACTAGTTCTTTTTTTAAAAAACCCCAAAGTGGCTGCAGATATGACAGCAAGAAGCGCACAGTGAAGCACGGCAGGAACGGGCTGTATGAACGCCTCAGTATCTGACATTGAAGATAGCCTTTCACACACCTGCTGCTAATTGCCTCAGAGTGAGGAAGGAAGAGGTTAGCCAAAAGTGGAAAATAACCATGCCCCATGCAGCCATCTTCCTGGTGACCTGGGAATGCTCCTGCCTGGCACCAGTGCCAAAGCCCAGAGCTGTGCCAAAAAACCAGTGTGACAGGAAGTGTTTCTAGCAACATGCACACATGCCCCAATATTGGTCGTGGACAACAGCCTTTTGTGCATCCACAGCTAACTGTCCCAGAGCTGGGGAGGCAGAACTGTGTGAAAAGAGGGAAATTAACAAGCCTCATACAGCCATCCTTACAGCAGGCTGGCAACACACCTACACGGCCTGGTGGACCAGAACTTCCCTTAAGGGACAGCATGCACTTGTGATGTAGCACAAGCTTCCCTCAGCAGAGACCCTAGAATGGCATGGCTTGGAAGAGAGACCCAGTTGGAAATCCCAGGGACCATATGCCAACACCGAGGACTTGTGGGTCAGCAGCAGAGACAATCTGGGGTGAAACTGAAATGAAGGTTTAGACCCTTGCAACAGCCTTAAATCTCCAAGAACAACTGGGAGGTTTCATTATTAAAGCTGCCCTCCCTCCCTAACCACCCAGACACACACCCCACATTCAGGGCAGACAGTACCACCAACACACTCAAACTTGGTGCACCAATTGGACCCCACAAGAATCAGACCCCCACACACCACAAAGACAAAGTTGGGGGGAACTGACTTAATGGGAATAGGTGACTTGCAGATGCCATCTGATGGTTAGTTAGAGAAAGTGTATACCACCAAGCTGTAGATCTGACAAATTAGAGATTAGTCTTTGAATAATCCTACATATCCTAAGAGAACCCTATCAAGTAAAGCAAATGCCAAGAGGCCAAAAACAACAGAAGATTTTAAAGCATAAGAAAAAAGCAGATGATACGGATAACCCATACCCAAACACCCAAATCAAAAGATCAGAGGAGACACAGTACTTGAAGCAATTAATCAAAGAACTAAAGACAAAGAATGAGAGCATGCTACAGGATATAAAATACATGAAGAAGACCCTAGAAGAGCATAAAGAAGAAATTGCAAAAGTAAATAAAAAAAATAGATGATCTTATCGAAATAAAAGAAACTGTTGACCAAATTAAAAACATTCTGAATACTGGTAGTACAAGACTAGAGGAAGCTGAACAATGAATCAGAGACCTTGAGGACCACAGAATGGAAAATGAGAGAACAAAAAGAAAGAATGGGGAAAAAATTGAAAAAATTGAAATGGACCTCAGGGATATGATAGATAAAATAAAACATCCAAATATAAGACTCATTGGTGTCCCAGAAGAAGAGAAGGGTAAAGGTCTAGAAAGAGTATTCAAAGAAATTGTTGGGGAAAATTCCCAAACCTCCTACACAATATAAATACACAAAGCATAAATGCCCAGTGAACTCCAAACAGAATAAATCCAAATAAACCCACTCTGAGACATATTCTGATCACACTGTCAAATACAGAAGAGAAGGAACAAGTTATAAAAGCAGCAAGAGAAAAGAAATTCACCACATACAAAGGAAACAACATAAGACTAAGTAGTGACTACTCAGCGGCCACCATGGAGGTGAGAAGACAGTGGCATGATATATTTAAAATTCTGAGAGAGAAAAATTTCCAACCAAGAATACTTTATCCAGCAAAGCTCTCCTTCAAATTTGAAGAAGAGCTTAAATTTTTCACAGACAAACAAATGCTGAGGGATTTTGCTAATGAAAGAATGGCCCTACTTCAGATACTAAACGGAGCCCCACTGACAGGCAAACAAAGAAAGGAGAGAGAGATAGGAGAAAGGTTCTGTACTAAAGAGATTCAATATTGGTTCATTAAAGGACAATAAGAGGGAGAGGGAAAAAATATATCTGACAATCATAAACCAAAGAATAAGAAGGCTGATTCAAGAAATGCCTTCACAGTAATAATAATGAATGTAAATGTATTAACCTCCCCAATTAACAGATATAGATCGGCAGAGTGGATCAAAAAATATGAACCATCAATATGTTGTATACACGAGACTCATCTTAGACACAGGGACACAAAGAAATTGAAAGTGAAAGGATGGGAAAAAATATTTCATGCAAGCTACAGCCAAAAGAAAGAAGAAGTAGCAATATTAATCTCAGATAAAATGGACTTTAAATGCAAGGATATTATGAGAGACAAAGAAGGCCACTCTATACTAATAAAAGGGGCAATTCAACTAGAAGAAATAACAAACATAAACGTTTATGCAGCCAATCATGGTGCCACAAAATACATGAGACAAACACTAGCAAAAGTAAAGGAAGCAATGGATGTTTCCACAATAATTGTGGGAGACTTCAACACATCACTCTCTCCTATAGATAGATCAACCAGACAGAAGACCAATAAGGAAACTGAAAACCTAAATAATCTGATAAATGAATTTGATTTAACAGACATATATAGAACATTACATCCCAAATCACCAGGATACACATTCTTCTCTAGTGATCACAGAACTTTTTCCAGAATAGACCATATGCTGGGACATAAAACAAGCCTCAAAAAATTTTAAAAAAATTGAAATTATTCAAAGCACATTCTCTGACCACAATGGAATACAATTAGAAGTCAATAACCATCAGAGACTCAGAAAATTCACAAGCACCTGGAGGTTAAACAACACACTCCTAAAATAAATAGTTTATAATGTAGAATGTAGGGGAACTAGTGATAGCAATTAATGAAGGGGGAATGATAACGCAGTAACAACAGATAAGCTATTGTGGGTAAATTTGACATTCTGGGAATGCCCAGGAATGACCACGGTTTGTTAATTTCTGATGGGTATAGTAG
Source organism: Choloepus didactylus (assembly GCF_015220235.1). Taxonomy (NCBI): domain Eukaryota; kingdom Metazoa; phylum Chordata; class Mammalia; order Pilosa; family Megalonychidae; genus Choloepus; species Choloepus didactylus. The sequence goes on from NC_051316.1 coordinate 23,879,987, forward strand.
GAACAAGTTCACAGAAATGTTGCTATATTAGGTTATTTTCTTGGGGTAGAGTTGGAACATGTTGGAAGTAAAGTAGTTACTTTAGGTTAATTGTCTTTTTCTTACTCCCTTGTTATAGTCTGTTTGAAATGTTTTTTTATTGTATATATTAAAAAAATTTTTTTTGATATGTTAATTAAAAAGAAGGGAGTTAACTGGAAAAAAAAGGGAAAGAACAGTGAGGGAAGTGTGCAGAGCCACTTGAGGGGCTGACAGAGAGTGCAGGGGTGTTGGGCTTCCCCACCTCAATGGTAGCTAACATGCTCACAGACATAGGGGACTGGTGGTTTGATGGGCTGAACCCTCTACCACAGGACTTGCCCTTGGGAAGACTGTTGCGGCAAAGGAGAGGCTAGGCCTGCCTATAACTGTGCCTAAGAGCCTCCTGCTGAATGCCTCTTTGTTGCTCAGATGTGGCCCTATCTCTCTAGCTAAGCCAACTTGGTAGGTGAAATCACTGCCCTCCTCCCTACATGGGATTTGAAACCCAGGGAAGTAAATCTCTCTGGCAACATGGAATGACTCCTGAGAAGGAATCTAGACCCAGCATCATGGGGTAGACAACATCTTCTTGACCAAAAGGGGGATGTGAAAAAAATGAAATAAGCTTCAGTGGCAGAGAGATTCCAAAAGGAGCTGAGAGGTCACTCTGGTAGGCACTCTTACGCACAATATAGACAACCCTTTTTAGGTTCTAATGAATTGGAATAGCTAGCAGTAAATACCTGAAACTATCAAACTACAACCCAGAACCCATGAATCTTGAAGATGATTGTATAAAAATGTAGCTTATGAGGGGTGACAATGTGACTGGGGAAGCCATATGGACCGCACTCCCCTTTGTCCAGTTTATGGATGGATGAGTAGAAAAATGGGGGAAGAAAAAAAAAAAAAACATCCAGTGTTCTTTTTTACTTCAATTGTCCTTTTCACTTTAATTTTTATTCTTATTATTTTTCTGTGTGTGGTAATGAAAATGTCAAAAATTAATTTTGGTGATGAATGCACAACTATATAATGGTATTGTAAATGACAGAACGTACGCTTTTTTTGTATGGCTGCATTGTAAGTGAATAGATCTCAATAAAAATGAATTAAAAAAACACTATCTCAGATCATAATGGAATGAAGTTGGAAATAAATAACAGTCAGAAGATTGAAAATTTCACAAATATATGGAAACTAAATGACACCCTCTTAGAAAACCAGTGAGTAAAGGAAGAAATTACAAGAGAAATTAGTAAATACTTTGAGGCAAATGACAATGAAAACACAGCATATCAAAACTTCCTGGATGCAGCATAGGTGGTGCTGAGAGGGAAATTTATTGCCCTAAATGCCTATAATAAAAGAGAAGAGAGAGCAAAAATTGAGGAATTAACTGTCCACCTCGAAGAACTAGAGAAAGAACAGCAAATAAACCCCAAAGCAAACAGAAGGAAAGAAATAACAAATCAGAGCAGAAATAAATGAAACTGAGAACAGGAAAGCAATAGAGATAATCAACAAAACCAGAAGCTGGTTCTTCGAGAAAATCAACAAAATTGATGGACCCCTAGCTAGGCTAACAAAAAAAAAAAAAAAAAAAAAAAGAGCAGATGCAAATAAATGCAATCAGAAACAGGAAAGGAAACATAACAACTGACCCTGCAGAAATAAAGGAAATAATGAGAAGATACTATGAGCAACTATACGCTAATAAACTGGACAACATACACAAAATGGACAACTTCCTATAAAAGCATAAACAACAAACATTGATCTGAGAAGAAATAGAGGACCTCAGCAAACCAATCACAAGTAAAAAGATTCAGTCAGTCATCAAAAAGCTCCCAAAAAAGAAAAGCCCAGGACCAGATGGTTTCACATGTGAATCCTACCAAGCATTCAAGAAAGAATTAATACCAATCCTGCTCAAACTCTTCAAAAATATTGAAGAGATGGGAAAAGTACCCAACTCATTCTATGAAGCCAACATCACCCTAATACCAAAATCAGACAGATACTACAAAAAAAGAAAATTATAGACCAATCTCTTTAATGAATATAGATGCAAAAATCCTCAACAAAATACTTGCAAATCACATCCAGCAGCACATTAAAAGAATTATACACCATGACCAAGTGGAGTTTATTCCAGGTATGCAAGGCTGGTTCAACATAAGAAAATCAATTAATATAATACACCACATCAATAAATCAAAGCAAAAGAACCACATGATCATCTCGATTGATGCAGAAAAGGCATTTAACAAAATTCAACATCCTTTCTTGATGAAAACACTTCAAAGGAAAGGAATAGAAGGCAATTTTCTCAATATGATAAAGGCAATATATGAAAAACCCACAGCTAATATTTTAGTCAATGGGGAGAGACTGAAAGCTTTCCCTCCAAGATCTGGAACAAGAAAGGGATGCCCACTGTCACCTTTGTTATTCAATACTGTGCTGGAAGTTCTAGCTAGAGCAATCAGACAAGGAAAAGAAATAAAAGGCACCCAAGTTTGAGAGGAAGAAGTAAAACTTTCACTGTTTACAGATGACATGATTCTATATGCAGAAAATCCAGAAAAATCTACAGCAAAAGTATTAGAGCTAATCAATGAATACAGCAAAGTGGCAGGCTACAAGATCAACATGCAAAAATCTGTAGTGTTCTTACACACAACTAATGTGTAAGAGGAAGAAATTTTTTAAAAAATGCCATTTACAATATCAACCAAAAGAATAAAGTATTCAGGAATAAACTTAACAAAGCCCACAAAAGACTATACCAAGAAAATTATAAGAAGCTGCTAATAGAAATCAAACAGAACCTAAAAAAATGGAAGAACATACCATGTTCATGGATTGGAAGACGAAATATAATTAAGATGTCAACTCTACCTAAACTGATTTATAGAGTCAATGCAATACCAATTAAAATCCCAACAACTTACTTTGCAGAAATAGAAAAACCAGTAATCAAATGTATTTGGAAGGGCAAGGTGCCCCAAATAGCCAAAAATATTTTGAGAAAGAGGAATGAAGTGGGAGGTCTGACACCACCTGATTTTGAAGCATATTACAAAGCTACAGTGCTCAAAACAACATGGTACTGGCATAAGGACAGAGATACCGACCAATGGAATCAAATTGAGTGTTCACAAGTAGACTCTGGCATCTACAGACAATTGATCTTTGATAAGGCAGTCAAGCCAAATCAACTGGGACAGAGCAGCCTCTTCAATAAACGGTGTTTGGAGAACTGGATATCCATTTCCAAAAGAATGAAAGAGGACTCCTACCTCACACCCTATACAAAAATTAACTCTAATTGGATCAAAGACTTAACATAAGTGCTAAGACCATAAAACTTTTAGAAGAAAACACAGGGCACTACCTTAAAGATCTTGTGATAAGAAGTGGTTTCCTAGACCTTATTCCCAAAGCGCAAGCAACCAAAGAACAAATAGACAAATGGGATCTCCTCAAAATCAAACACTAACACATCAAAGGACATTGTTAGAAAAGTAAAAGGGCAGCCAACACAATGGGAGATGATATTTGGAAACCACATATCAGATAAGGGTTTAATATCCCAAATATATAAAGCAATCCTACAACTCAACAACAGAAAGACAAACGACCCAATTAAAAAATGGGCAAAAGACATGGACAGACACTTTTCCAAAGAGGAAATACAAATGGCTCAAAAATATATGAAAAAATGCTCAACTTCACTGGCTATTAGGGAAACGCAAATCAAAACCACAATGAGATAGCATCTCACACCTACCAGAATAGCTATTATCCAAAAAACAGAAAATGACAAGTGCTGGAGAGTATGTGGAGAAAGAGGCACACTTATTCATTGCTGGTAGGAATGTAGAATGTTGCAACCACTCTGGAAGACAGTGTGGAGGCTCCTCAGTAAGCTAAGTATAGGTTTGCCATGTGACCCAGCTATTCCATTGCTAGGTATATACTCAAAGGAACTGAAAGCTAAGACACAAACGGACATTTGTAAACCAATGTTTATTGCACCACTATTCACAAGTGCCAATAGATGGAAGCAGCCCAAATGTCCATCAATGGAGGAGTGGATAAACAAACTGTGGTATATACACCTGATGGAATATTATGCAGCTGTAAGACAGAACAAAGACATGGAACATATAATGACATGGATGAACCTTGAGGACATTATGTTGAGTGAAGTTAGCCAGAAACAAAAGGACAAATACTGTATGGTCTCACTAATATGAAATAACACTAATAAGCAAATTTTGAGAGTTAAAAGCTGATAACACAGGCTACCAGAAGATAGAAAGAGGGTAGAGTTCAGGCATTCGATGCCAAAGGACTACAGAAATGTTCAGCAGGAATGATTTTATAGATCCAGAAATGGATAGCATAATACTGTGTGATGGTAGCACAATATTGTAAGTACATGGAACAAAGATGTCTGAAAGAGGTGGGATAGAGGAATTTATGATACCAGAGGTAAAGATAGTTGATGAAGACTGGAACTGTATAACTTGGCAAAAACTGGAGTGGCCAATGACTTTGCTAAATGTACAAATATAAAAATGTTCTCACATGTGGGAGAACAAATGAATTTCAACCATCCAGAGTTGTTGAAAAAAAGGGATGGTATTTGTGAAAAAACATAATCAAAGCAAACTGGAATCTCTGGTCAACAGTAACATTCCAGCCTGCTTCCATTAAATGTAAAAAGGCAATATACCAAAGTTAAATGTGTATGAGAGGGGGATATAAGGGAGGAATATGGGATTCTTGGTAGTGGTATTGTTTTTTGTCCTTACTATTGTATTGTATGACATTTTAATTTTTCTTTCTATTCTCCTTATTATTCACCAAAAAAAAAAAACACTTTTTCATAATCAATATGTTCAAGTGCTGACTGTGGTGATAAATGTACAACTGTGTGATGATGCCATGAACAACTGATTGTACACTGTGGATGGCTGTATGTTATGTGAATATATCTCTATAAGACTGTAGGAAAAAATATAAATAGAGGTAAAAGTGCTGGAGAAAACATGGAGAGAGGGATGTGCCTATTTACTGTTGATGAGGCGGCAGAATGGTGTAGCCTTTCTGGAGGTCACTGTGGTTGCTCCACACGAAGCTGAGTATGTGGGGCCATGGGGTCCTGCGACCTCATTGGGGGGTGTGTATTTGGAGGATCCAGGAGCAGAGACATGGATGGACACTTGCACACTGGTGTTTGTGGAGGCAGTGTTCATGATTTGCAATGGGTGGAGGTGGCCTAAGGGTACACTGACCCAGGAACAGAATGGTGAACTGTGGTGTATGCATGCAGTGGAATACTGAGCAACTATGAGAAGGAGTGAAGCTGTCAGACATGCAATGAGGTGAATGGATCCTGTAGACAGCATGTTGAGTGAAATATGCCAGAAACCAAGGCAAACACTATAATGCCTCACCAATATGGACTAACTTCAATGTGTAAACTCAGAATTAAACCTTAGAGCACAGCCTAACAGGGAAATGATTATTGTAATGGTTCCTACATTGTAAGCTCTTACAGCAGTCAAATCTCTTCCTGAATTGTAATGGCTGTCTCCAAACTCTGAGATGTTAATCCCTTAATGTATAACCTGTTTGGTCTCTAGAACATTGGGTGTCTGTGTTACACCTGAAACTCAGAGTTAGAGCACAGCAGATATGAATATCAGTATTTATGCATATAGCAACTGTTTAAAAAAAAAGCTGAAACAGAGCTCAGACTTCAATTAGAGAGATGAATAAAGCAGATCTGGTTAAGACTAGAGCAAATCGGGCCAAAGGGTAAAGGTTGAAACTGTGTTCAAACTTCAACTTCCATGAGAGACCAAGGGAAATTATTTGGTGTAGGATCTATATTTTCTAAAGAATATAACTTCTACAGTCAGTTTGTTCAAAAACTACAATTACATGGAACTTTGAATAGGAAGTGAGCTATGGTAGGTCTGTATAGATTAGAATGAAATAGCAACACATTCTAAAGTAATTTGGGTGGAGAATAAAAATATACATTCGGGCCCCCCCGAAGAGGTGTGGGAGGATGCAGAAGTGTTGGACTTCCTCATGTGGATTGTTGCTGATGTTCTCACAAACACTGGGGACTGAGGGCTTGATGTGCTGAGCCCTCTGTCTTGGGGTTGGCCCCTATGAAGCTTGTTGCTGCAAGGAGAGGCTAAACCTGCTTATAATTGTGCCTAAGAGTCTTCCCCTGAGTGCCTCTTTGTTGCTCTTTGTTGCTCAGATGTGGCCCTCTCTCTTTAACTAAGCCACCTTGGCGGGTGACCTCACTGCCCTCCCTGCTATGTGGGACCTGACTCCCAGGGGTGTAAATCTCCCTGGCAATGGGGATGAATCTGGACCCAGCATTGTGGGACTGAGAACATCTTCTTGACCAAAAGCGGGATGCAAAATGAAATGAAATGGAGCTTCAGTGGCTGAGAGATTTCAAATGGAGTCGAGAGGTGACTCTGGTGGACATTCTTACGCACTATTTAGATAGCACTTTTCAGGTTTTAATATATTGGAATAGCTAGAAGTAAATACCTGAAACTACTGAACTCCAACCTAGTAGCCTTCACTCTTAAAGATGATTGTATAACAGTGTAGCTTACAATGGGTGACAGTGTGATTGTGAAAACTCTATGTATTGCACTCCCTTTATCCAGTGTACGGATGGATGAGTAGAAAAATGGGGACAAAACCTAAATGAAAAATAGGGTGGGATGAGGGGGTGACCTGGGTGTTTATTTATTTATTTATTTATTTATTTAATTTTTATTTTTTATTCTGATTCTGATTCGTTCCGGTGTAAGGAAAATGTTCAAAAATAGATTGGGGAAATGAATGCACAACTATAAAATGGTACTGTGAACAGCTGATTGTATAAAATGGATGACTGTATGGTATGTGAATATTTCTCAATAAAACTGAATTATAAAAAAAAAATAGTAAAAAAAAAAAAAAAAAAGCTACCATCCCATTTCCCCCTACTTCTCACCCTTTACCCTGAGGAATCAGTAACTTATTTCTGTTGTATAGATTTCTTTGCTTTTTTTCATTCATTTCTATTGAGATATATTCACATACCATGCAGTCATACAAAACAAAACGTACATTCAACTGTTACAGTACCATTATATAGTTGTACATTCATCACCAAAATTAATTTTTGAAATTTTCATTACCACAACACAAAAATAATAAGAATAAAAATTAAAACGAAAAAGAACAATTAAAGTAAAAAAGAATACCAGGTGTCTTTTTTTTTCTTCCCCCATTTTTCTACTCATCCATCCATAAACTAGACAAAGGGGAGTGTGATCCATATGGCTTCCCCAGTCACACTGTCACCCCTCAAAGCTACATTTTTATACAATTGTCTTCAAGATTCATGGGTTCTGGGTTGTAGTTTGATAATTTCAGGTATTTACTGCTAGCTATTCCAATTCATTAGAACCTAAAAAGGTTTGTATATATTGTGCGTAAGAGTACTCACCAGAGTGACCTCTCAGCTCCTTCTGGAATCTCTCTGCCACTGAAGCTTATTTCATTTCCCTTCACTTCCCCCTTTTGGTCAAGAAGATGTTCTCCATCCCATGATGCTGGGTCTAGATTCCTCCCTGGGAGACATATTGTATAGATTTCTATATTCTGAAATTTTATCTGAATGGAATCATATAATGAGTAATCGTTTGTGGCTTCTTTTTCTTTCCTACAGTATAATGTTTTCATCTTCATCCATGTTTTAGCATGTATCAGTACTTCATTTCTTTTTATGCCAAAATAATATTCCATTGTATATATATACCATATTTAATTCATGCATTTGTCCACTGATTCACATTTGGGTTTTTCAACTTTTGTATAGTATTCATAATGCTGCTATAAATATTAGTATACAAATTCTTGTGTGGACATATGTTTTAATTTCTCTTGGTTTTATACCTAGGAGTGGAATTGTTGTTTCATACGGTAACTCTATATTTAATCATTTGAGCAACTTCCATTCTGTTTTCCAACGTTACCACAATATTTTATATCCCTACCAGCAGTGGATGAGTGTTCCAAATTCTTCACAACCTCACCAACACTTTTTTTGACATGACGTGGCATTTATTCATGATTTTGATTTGCATTTTCTTGGCAACCAATGATGTTGAGCATGTTTTTATGTGCTTATTAGCTATTTTATATCTTCATTGGAAAAATGTTTATTCAGATTCTCTACCATTTTTCAATTTGGTGGTTTGTCTTTTTGCCATTGTGTTGTAATAATTCTTTATATATTCTAGACACAAGTCCCTTATGAGACAAATTATTTTCAAATATTTTCTCCCATTCTTGGTGTCCTGATTTGTATATATTATGTCCCCCCTAAAAATGCCATATTCTTTAAGGCAATCTTGTGGGGGCAAATGTATTAGTGTTGATTAGACTGGAATTCTTTGAGTGTTTCCATGGAGATGTGACTCAATCAACTGTGGGTGAGACCTTTCACTGGATTATTTCCATGGAGGTGTTGCCCCACCCATTCAGGGTGAGTCTTAATTGGATCACTGGAGTACTTGAAAAAGAGCCACACAGGCCCAGATGATTGCTGCAGAAGAGAGAGCATTTGAAGACAGCCGTTGAAAGCAGACTTTTCCTCTGGAGAAGTTAAGAGAGGACAAACACCCCAAGACCACCTAAGAGTGACATTTTATGAGGAGCTGCAGCCTAGAGTGGAACATCCTGGGAGAAAGCCATTTGGGGAAACCAGAACTCCAGAGCAGATGCCAGCCACGTGCCTTCCCAGCTAACAGAGGTTTTCCAAATGCCAATGGCCTTTCTCCAGTGAAGGTACCCTTTGTTGATGCCTTACCTTGGACACTTTATGCCCTTAAGACTGTAACTTTGTAACCAAATAAATCTCCTTTATAAAAGCCAATCCATTTCTGGTGTTTTCAACAGGGCAGCATTAGCAAACCAGAACACTTGGGATTGTCTTATCACTTTTTTAATGTCCTCTGAAGCACAAAAGGTTTCAATTTTGAAGTCCAACATATACTTTATTTTCTTCAGTTGATAATGGTTTTGGTGTCTTCTCTGAGAATTCATTGCCAATTCCATGGTCATTGGACATTTACTCTTGTGTCTTCTTCTAAAAGTTTTATGGTTTCAGCTCTTAAATTTAGTTGCTTGATATATTTCACATTTTTTTTCAGTATTGTGTGAGTTAAGAGTTCAACTTTCCTTTTTTGTATATACCTATGAAGTGGTCCCAATACTACTAGTTGGTCTTGTAACCCTTTTCAAAAATCATTTGACTACAGACACATTATTTTTTTGTGGACTCTCAAATCTATTTCATTGATCTATTTGTCTATATCTATGCAAACACAACATTGATTGCTTTGCAGTAATTTTTGAGATTGAGAAGTATGACTCTTTGTGCTTTGCTCTTTTAGTATAGAATTGATTTGGCTAGCCTGTGTTCCTTTCAATTCCATATGAAGTTGGTAAACTCACAAATATGTAAAAGTGAGGCGGGGCAAGATGGCAGACTGGTGAGCTGTATGTTTTAGTTACTCCTCCAGGAAAGTAGGTAAAAAGCCAGGAACTGCGTGGACTGGACACCACAGAGCAATCTGTCTTTGGGCATACTTCATACAACACTCATGAAAACGTGGAACTGCTGAGATCAGCGAAATCTGTAAGTTTTTGCAGCCAGGGGACCCGCGCCCCTCCCTGCCAGGCTCAGTCCCGGGGGAGGAGGGGCTGTCAGCTCCGGGAAGGAGAAGGGAGAATTGCAGTGGCTGCTCTTATCGGAAACTCATTCTACTGATTCAAACTCCAACCATAGATAGACTGAGACCAGACACCAGAGACTCTGAGAGCAGCCAGCCCAGCAGAGAGGAGACAGGCATAGAAAAAAAACAACACGAAAAACTCCAAAATAAAAGCAGAGGATTTTTGGAGTTCTGGTGAACACAGAAAGGGGAAGGGCGGAGATCAAGCCTTGAGGCGCATATGCAAATCCCGAAGCAAAGCTGATCTCTCTGCCCTGTGCACCTTTCCTTAATGGCCCTGGTTGCTTTGTCTATTAGCATTTCAATAACCCATTAGATCTCTGAGGAGGGCCGTTTTTTTTTTTGTTTGTTTGTTTGTTTTTTTTTGTTTTTTTTTTAAATCCTTTTTGCTTTTTCTAAAACAATTACTCTAAGAAGCTCAATACAGAAAGCTTCAAAGAATTGAAATTTGGGCACGTCAAGTCAAGAGCAGAACTAAGAGAGCTCTGAGACAAAAGGCAATAATCCAGTGGCTGAGAAAATTCACTAAACAACACAACTTCCCAAGAAAAGGGGGGTGTCCGCTCACAGCCACCATCCTGGTGGACAGGAAACACTCCTGCCCATCGCCAGCCCCATAGCCCAGAGCTGCCCCAGACAACCCAGTGTGACGGAAGTGCTTCAAATAACAGGCACACACCACAAAACTGGGCGTGGACATTAGCCTTCCCTGCAACCTCAGCTGAATGTCCCAGAGCTGGGAAGGGGAAGCAATGTGAATTAACAGAGCCCCATTCAGCCATCATTTGAGCAGACTGGGAGCCTCCCAACACAGCCCAGCAGCCCAGAACTGCCCTGGGGGGACGGCACTCACCTGTGACATAGCACAGTCATCCCTCAACAGAGGACCCGGGGTGCACAGCCTGGAAGAGGGGCCCACTTGCAAGTCTCAGGAGCCATACGCCAATACCAAAGACTTGTGGGTCAGTGGCAGAGACAAACTGTGGCAGGACTGAACTGAAGGATTAGACTATTGCAGCAGCTTTAAAACTCTAGGATCATCAGGGAGATTTGATTGTTAGGGCCACCCCCCCTCCCCGACTGCCCAGAAACACGCCCCACATACAGGGCAGGCAACACCAACTACACACGCAAGCTTGGTACACCAATTGGGCCCCACAAGACTCACTCCCCCACTCACCAAAAAGGCTAAGCAGGGGAGATCTGGCTTGTGGAAAACAGGTGGCTCGTGGACGCCACCTGCTGGTTAGTTAGAGAAAGTGTACTCCACGAAGCTGTAGATCTGATAAATTAGAGATAAGGACTTCAACTGGTCTACAAACCCTAAAAGAACCCTATCAAGTTCAGCAAATGCCACGAGGCCAAAAACAACAGAAAATTATAAAGCATATGAAAAAACCAGATGATATGGATAACCCAAGCCCAAGCACCCAAATCAAAAGACCAGAAGAGACACAGCACCTAGAGCAGCTACTCAAAGAACTAAAGATGAACAATGAGACCATAGTACGGGATATGAAGGAAATCAAGAAGACCCTAGAAGAGCATAAAGAAGACATTGCAAGACTAAATAAAAAAATGGATGATCTTATGGAAATTAAAGAAACTGTTGACCAAATTAAAAAGATTCTGGACACTCATAGTACAAGACTAGAAGAAGTTGAACAACGAATCAGTGACCTGGAAGATGACAGAATGGAAAATGAAAGCATAAAAGAAAGAATGGGGAAAAAAATTGAAAAACTCGAAATGGACCTCAGGGATATGATAGATAATATGAAACGTCCGAATATAAGACTCATTGGTGTCCCAGAAGGGGAAGAAAAGGGTAAAGGTCTAGGAAGAGTATTCAAAGAAATTGTTGGGGAAAACTTCCCAAATCTTCTAAACAACATAAATACACAAATCATAAATGCTCAGCGAACTCCAAATAGAATAAATCCAAAAAAACCCACTCCGAGACATATACTGATCACACTGTCAAACATAGAAGAGAAGGAGCAAGTTCTGAAAGCAGCAAGAGAAAAGCAATTCACCACATACAAAGGAAACAGCATAAGACTAAGTAGTGACTACTCAGCAGCCACCATGGAGGCGAGAAGGCAGTGGCACGATATATTTAAAATTCTGAGTGAGAGGAATTTCCAGCCAAGAATACTTTATCCAGCAAAGCTCTCCTTCAAATTTGAGGGAGAGCTTAAATTTTTCACAGACAAAGAAATGCTGAGAGAATTTGCTAACAAGAGACCTGCCCTACTGGAGATACTAAAGGGAGCCCTACAGACAGAGAAACAAAGACAGGACAGAGAGACTTGGAGAAAGGTTCAGTACTAAAGAGATTCGGTATGGGTACAATAAAGGATATTAATAGAGAGAGGGAAAAATATGGCAAACATAATCCAAAGGATAAGATGGCCGATTCAAGAAATGCCTTCACGGTTTTAACGTTGAATGTAAATGGATTAAACTCCCCAATTAAAAGATATAGATTCGCAGAATGGATCAAAAAAAATGAACCATCAATATGTTGCATACAAGAGACTCATCTTAGACACAGGGACACAAAGAAACTGAAAGTGAAAGGATGGAAAAAAATATTTCATGCAAGCTACAGCCAAAAGAAAGCAGGTGTAGCAATATTAATCTCAGATAAAATAGACTTCAAATGCAGGGATGTTTTGAGAGACAAAGAAGGCCACTACATACTAATAAAAGGGGCAATTCAGCAAGAAGAAATAACAATCGTAAATGTCTATGCACCCAATCAAGGTGCCACAAAATACATGAGAGAAACATTGGCAAAACTAAAGGAAGCAATTGATGTTTCCACAATAATTGTGGGAGACTTCAACACATCACTCTCTCCTATAGATAGATCAACCAGACAGAAGACCAATAAGGAAACTGAAAACCTAAACAATCTGATAAATGAATTAGATTTAACAGACATCTACAGGACATTACATCCCAAATCACCAGGATACACATACTTTTCTAGTGCTCACGGAACTTTCTCCAGAATAGATCATATGCTGGGACATAAAACAAGCCTCAATAAATTTAAAAAGATTGAAATTATTCAAAGCACATTCTCTGACCACAATGGAATACAATTAGAAGTCAATAACCATCAGAGACTTAGAAAATTCACAAATACCTGGAGGTTAAACAACGCACTCCTAAACAATCAGTGGGTTAAAGAAGAAATAGCAAGAGAAATTGCTAAATATATAGAGAAGAATGAAAATGAGAACACAACATACCAAAACCTATGGGATGCAGCAAAAGCAGTGCTAAGGGGGAAATTTATAGCACTAAACGCATATATTAAAAAGGAAGAAAGAGCCAAAATCAAAGAACTAATGGATCAACTGAAGAAGCTAGAAAATGAACAGCAAACCAATCCTAAACCAAGTACAAGAAAAGAAATAACAAATATGTAAAAGTAAAAAAATCAAGGGGTTAAATATCCAATGGGTGAAAAGGAAAACACAAGATAAAGCAGAAAATTGTTTGAGATTAATGAAATAAATATGCAACATGAAAAAATATAGAATGCACCAATAATCTTACATGGGGGAAATATATAGCTATAAATGAGAATACTATAAAATAAAAAAGATATAATTCATTATTAGAACCTTCCAACTTAATACTAACAAAAGTATACTAAATCTAAAAAAAGCAAAAGAGAGGAAATAAAATTTAGGGAACATAAACGAGAGAATAATAAAACAGGATAAAAATAGGATAAAAATAAATAGTTAAATAAAAATAAAAACAAAGTTGACAATCTCTAGCTAGACTGACTATGAAAAAAAGGGAGAAGGAACAAATTATTGAATTAATGAAAGAGAGTATGTCTTACTGACCATACAGAATTAAAAAAAAAACAATAGTATGAACAAGTGTATGCTATCATTAAATAAATGAGATGAAATGGACAAGTATCTACTAAGAAACAACCTATAGAAAGTAACTCAAGAGAAAAATAGAAAATCTGAATAGACCTAAAATAGACTCATAACAAGCAAAGAGACTGAATTTGCAATTAAAAATTATCCCACAAAGTAAAATTTCTCTGGTAAATTCTATCAAATTTAAAGAAGAATTAAACCAAATTTTGACAAACTTCCAAATATAGAATAGGAAGGAATAGTCCCCAATTCATTCTACAAGGCCAGTATTACCATAATGTCAAAACCAGATGAAGACATCTGAAAAATTCCTTATGATTATAGAAGGGAAATTTCCTGAACAAAATATCAGCATAGACTCCATTGATATATACAAAGGATTCCACCTCATGACCAAGTGAGTTTTACCCACAGAATGCAAGGTTGGGATAACATCTGCAAATCAATCAATACAATGTATTAATAGAAAAAAGACTGAATCTGCAGGATCATATCAAGACACATAGCATTTGATAAATTATAACACTCATTCACCAAACTGTAAATAGAAGGAATTTCTTCCACCTGCTAAGAAGCATATGCAAAACTCCACAACCAACATCATAGTTAATGGCAAAGAACTAAATGCTTTCCTACTAAAATCAGGAAGAAAACAAGGATGTCTATTATTCAATATTGTATTGGAGAGTCTAGCCATAGCAATTAGTTTTAAAAGATGATATAAAAGTCATCCAAATTGGAAACAAAGAGAAAAACTATTTCCATTTGCAGATGATATGATCTTTTCTTTCTAGGATATCCCAATTAATGCACAGAACATTTTATTAGAATTCATATACAAGCTAAACAATGTTCAAGGATAGAAGGTAAGTATATAAAAATCAATGTTATCATGGGGTCATGTGAGACATCCCCTGAAAAAACCTACCCAGAGTTTCAGCAAATAGAAGGAGAAATCCCACTTGCCTAGAACTCTGGAGGATGGCAGTACCGGAGAAGGACTCCACAAATGCTGAACTGAAGAAAAAGAAAAATATAAGGTAGGAAACTTCCATCCTGAACTGCTGGTCCACTTCCCTCCCTCTCACTCAGTCCTGCACAGCTTGACAGTCGCTCAGAGGCAGAGGTACGGTCCCTTCCACCTTCCACCAGGGACAGAGAATATAGAGCTGCCCCTAGGAGTGAGTTGGAGCGCCACACATATCCAGACACAGGGACTCAAGTCAACAGAGAGCCAGGACAGAACACAAGCCACTGAGAAGTGCCATATACAAAAAGGACCCTAGGGGGTTTTGGGTGGCAGGATGTTGTGGAAATGCAGCTGGCAGGTGCTGTGCTCATTCAATCCATATTCTGTTGGCTGGACAATCTCAGTGTAGAACAGACTTTTCTGGAGTGACCCATATTTCTGGATTGACTCCATCTGGCTCCCTGGGGTGGTATACCCTAATGCAGAAGAAACTGGAGAGAGAAAAGACTCGGAGAAAAAAAGGGGAGGGGATTAAACTGAACTGCTGTAAGAGAAGAGGGTCCCAGAACTGGAAAGAGTAAGGAAAATGGGGATTTGAGTAAGGAAGAGAATGTAAGCAAATCATAGGACCTGGGGAGAAAATTCTGCACAAAAACAAACAGATCAAGATTCCTGGTGAAGGAACACAGGAAAGGAATTTTTCTCCTGGAGGTGAAAAACTTACACAAAAAGTACAATATTATAAATTGAACCACATATCCAGGGCAAGAATTACATGAAGAGCTGAGAAAATCTGATAAAACACAGGTCATTCTAAAGGTCTAGAATAAGTCAGACCAAGCATCAAAGAAGAGCCTTAACTCAAAGCCAATCAGCAATAAAACTCTAGATAAGAGGGAGGAACTGACCTTTAGCACTAACTTATCAAGATAATCAGATCTCTAGACATCAGCAAAAATTACAAGCCACACTCAGAAACAAGAAGATATGGCTCTGCCAAGGGAACAATTTAAAACTTCAGAGTCACAGAATTGGAACTGATTGAAGAAGTTGAAACAAATCTCCTAAATCCATTCAAGGAGACAAAGGAAAATACACATAAAGAGATAAAGGATATTAAAAGGACACTGTGTGAGCATAAAGAAGAATTTGAAAATATAAAAAGAAACATAACAGAAATTATTGCAATGAAAGACACAATAGTAGAAATTAAAAATACACTAGAAGCATACAACAGCAGATTTGAACAGGCAGAAAAAAGAAGCAGTGGACCAGAAAACAGGATAATTGAATTCATACAGTCAGATGAACAGACAGCAAAAAGAAAAACTTGAACAGAGTCTCAGGAATTTGAGAGACAGTATGAAGCACACAAACGTACATGTCATGGGCATCCCAGAATGAGAAAAGAAGGCAAAAGGGGAAAAATGAATATTTAAGGAAATAATGGCCCCAAGTTTCCCAATTTATGAAAGACATAAATATACATGTACATGAAACATAATATACTCAAAGCAGAATAAATTTTAATAGACCTACTCCAAGACACACATACTAATCAAAATGTCAAATGCTAAAGAGAAAGAGAAGTTCTGAAAGCAACAATAGAAAAGAGATTCATCACGTAAAAGGGATCCTCAATAAGACTAAGTCCTGATTTCTCATCAGAAACCATGGAGGCAAGAAGACAGTGGTATGGTATATTTAAGGTACTGAAAGAGAAAAACTGCCAGTCCCAAATTCTTTATCTGGCAAATTTGTCTTCAGAAAAGAGGGAGCACTTAAAATATTCAGATAAACAGAAATGGAGAGGGTTCATCAACAAAAGACCTCCTCTACAATATATTCTGAAAAGGAGTTCTGTAGGTTGAAAGAAAAAGAAAGGAGGGAGTGGTGTGGAGCCCTTTGAAGAAATTAAGATTATCAGTAAGGGTAACTAAAAGGGTAAATACAAAACCCAATAGTACTGTATCATCAACATATAATTCTACTCTTTAATTGCTAAAAGACTCAGAATACAATTGAACAAAAAAGGCAGATTTCCTGATAATGGACATGCAAAATATAAAGTGGTAAAGTGGGACAAAAACAACATAAAGAGGAAAACTGAGGTTATGGGAGCATAGAATGTGTAAGCTATTGAAGCTAAGTTGGTATCTTTTCAAATTAGGAAGCTATACATGTAGGTTGTGTAATATGAATCCCAGAGTAACCTCAAAGAAAGTATTTTAAAAATATACAGAAACAGAAATGAGAACAGGATCAGCCAGTTACAAAACAAAAATTCAATATACAGAAAAGGAGATTGTAATGAAAAGAGTGACAGAAAAAAAGACATGGCATGTAGAAACCAAAGGACAAAATGGCTGAAGTAAGTACTGCCTATATAGTAATAACACTGAATGTTAATGGTTTATACTCTCTAATTAAAAGACACAGAGTGGCAGAATGGCTAAAGAAAAGTATGATCCAACTATATGTTATTGACAATAAATTCACCTAAGACCCAAAAATACAAATAAGTTTGAAAATAAAAGGTTGGAAAAAGTCCATGCAAATAGTAACCAAAAAAAGAGCTGGGATAGCTATAGTAATATTGTACTAAATAGACTTTAAGTCAAAAGCAGTTATAAGAGACAAAGGACAGTATATATTAATAAAAGGGCAAACCACCAAGAAGAAAGAGCTATTATATTTATACACCTAACTACAATACCTCAAAATACATGAGTTAAACACTGGCAAAGCTGAAGGCAGAAATAGACACTTCTACAATAATAGCTGGGGACAACAATATACCACTCTTATCAATAGATAAAACATCTAGACAGAAGATCAATAAGGGAACAGAGAACTTGAATAATATAATAAATGAACTAGACCTAACAGACATTTACAAAGCACTGCACTCCCAAACAGCAGCATATACATTCTTCTCAGATGCACATGGATATCATTCTCTAGGGTAGATCACATGTTGGGTCACAAAACAAGTCTCAAGGAATTAAAAAGATTGAAATCATACAAAGCAAAGACTCTGACCATAATGGAATGAAGCTGGAAATCAATAATAGACAGAGAACTGGAAAATCCACAAACATATGAGAGTTATATAATATACCCTCAAACAATCAGTGGGTCAAAAAGAAATTGCAAGGGAAATTGGTAAATATCTTGAAATGAAGGAAAACAAGAACACAACAACTCAAAATTTATGGGATGCAGTGAAAGCAGTGCTGAAAGGGAAATTTACAGCCCTAAGTCTTACATTATAACAGAAAAATGAACTAAAATTGAAGACCTAACTGCATATGTCAAGGAAGTAGAAAAGCAAACAAATCACAAAGTTAGCAAAAGGAAAGAAATAACATAGATCAGAGCAGACAGATGTGGCCTCTCTCTCTAAGCCATCTCGGCAGATGAATTTGCTGCCCTCTCCCCTATGTGGGACATGACTCCCAGGGGTGTAAATCTTCCTGGCAATGTGGGACATGACTCCCAGGGATGAGACTGGACCTGGTATCAAGGGATTGAGAAAGTCTTCTGGATGAAAAAGAGGAAGAGAAAGGAAACAAAATAGTTGAGAGATTTCAAAAGGAGTTGAGAGGTCATTCTGGAAGTTATTCTTATGCATTATATAGATATCCCTTTTCAGTTTTTACTGTATTAGAATAACTAGAAGGAAATACCTCAAACTGCTGAACTGTACTGCAGTAGCCTTGATTCTTGAAGATGATTGTATAACCATATAGCTCATATGGTGTGACTGTGTGATGGTTAAAGCTCTGTGGCTCACACTCCCTTTATCCAGTATATGGACAGATGAGTAGGAAAATGTGGACAAAAAGTAAATGAATAATAGGGGGGAAGTGGGGTATAGGATGTTTTGGGTGTTCTTTTTTACTTTTATTTTTATTCTTATTTTAATTTTTTTGCAGAGTAATGAAAATGTTCGAAAATTGTGATGAATGCACAACTCTATGATGATACTCTGATCAACTACCTGTACTCTTTGGATGTTACAGTATATGGTATATGAATATATCTCAATAAAATTGCATTAAAAAGATTAGAAATAAGTTAGAAATAAAAAATAAATGGAGTTGGCAATAAAAATACAATAGAGAGAATTAACAAAACCAAAAATGAGTTCTTTGAAAAGATCAATAAAATTTTCCAACCCTTGATTGACTAACAAAGACAAAAAGAAGACATTAGAATCAGAAGCGAGAAGGGGGACATTCCCATTGACCTCACAGAAATAAAAAGGATAATCAAAGTATATTATGAACAACTCCATATCAACATGTTAGACAACCTAGATGAAATGGACAAATTCCTAGAAACACAGGAAAAACCTACACTGACTCTAGAATAAAAAGACCTCAACATACCAATTACAGGAAAAGAGATCGAATCAGTCATCAAAACCCCCCAACTAAGAAAAGCCCAGGACCAGGTGGCTTGAGTGGTGGATTATACCTACCATTCCAAGAACCCTGTTCAAACTCTTCCATAGAGAAGAAGAGGGAAAGCTACCTAACTCATTCTACGAGGCCAACAGCACCCTAATACCAAAGCCAGATAAAGAGAATCACAGGAAAAGTACAGAGCAATTTCTCTAATGAATATAGATGCAAAAATCCTTAACAAAATACAGCAAATCAAATCTAACAGCACATTAAAGGTATTCTACACCATGACCAAGTGGGTTTTATCCCAGGTATGCAACGTGGTTCAACATAGAAAAATCAATTAATGTAATACACCACATTAACAAAATGAGGGGACAAAAAACACATGATCATCTCTATTGAAACATAAAAGGCATTTGACAAACAGATCTGGAACAATACAAGAATGTCCATTGTCACCACTACTGTGCCAGTTTGAATGTATTGTGTCCCCCAAATGCCATTATCTTTGTAGTTTTGTGGGGCAGACGTTGGTGCTGGTTAGATTTGCTTGGAATGTGCCCCACCCAGCTGTGGGTGATGATTTTGATGAGATGTTCCCATGGAGGCATGGCCCCGCCCATTCGGGGTGGGCCTTGATCGGTGGAGCTATATAAATGAGCTGACTTGGGGGGAGGAAATGGAGTGCAGCTGGGAGTGATGTTTTGAAGAGGAGCAAGCTTGCTAGAGAAGAACGTCCTGGGAGAAAGCTGTTTTGAGGCCGGAGCTTTGGAGCAGATGCCAGCTGCCTTCCCAGCTAACAGAGGTTTTCCGGACGCCATTGGCCATCCTCCAGTGAAGGTACCCGATTGCTGAGGTGTTACCTTGGACGCTTTGTGGCCTTAAGACTGTAACTGTGTAGTGAAATAAACCCCCGTTTTATAAAAGCCTATCCATCTCTGGTGTTTTGCATTCTGCAGCATTAGCAAACTAGGACAACTATATTCAACATTGTACTAGAAATTCCAGCCAGAGAAGTTAGGTATAGAAAAAAAAAAAAAAATTAAAGACATCCAAATTGGAAAAGAAGAAGGAAAATTTTCATTCTTTGCAGGTGACATGATCCTATCTATAGAAAGTCCTGAAAAATCAACAAGAAGGATACTAGAACCAATAAACAAATTCAGCAAAGTGGCAAGGTTCAAGATCAACATGCAAATATTAGTACTGTTTGTATAGAGCAGTAATGAGATAGCTAAGGGGGAAAATCAAGCAAAAAATCCATTTACAACAGCAATTACAAGCATCATGTAATTAAGAATACAGTTATCCAAGGATGTAAAGGACTTGTACACAGAAAACTACAAAATATTGCTAAAAGAAATAAAAAAAAAAAAGACCTAAATAAATGGAATGACATTCTGTGTTCATGGATTGAGAAAACTAAATATCATTATGATGCCAATTCTACCCAAAGGATTTACACATTCAACACAATCCTAATCAAAATTCCAACAACCTTCTTTGCAGAAATGGAATTGCCAATAATCAAATTTATTTTGAAGGGTAAGGGGCCCCAAATAGCCAAAAACATCTTGAAAAAGAACCAAGTTCTAGCCCTCACACTTCCTGACTGTCATGTTTATTACAAAGCTAAAATGGTCAACAAAGCATGGTATTGGCACAAGGATAGACGTGTTGAACATGGGAATTGAACTGAGCATTCAGAAATAGACCTTCACATTTATGGCTAATTGATTTTTCCTTTTTTACATTTTTTTATCGTGAAATATAAAATACATTCAGAAAAGTGATAGTTTTCAAAATATGATATAACAAGTAGTTAGAAAGCAAATTTCAAAGGATGTTATGGGTTAGTTTCACAATTTCAGTTATTTCCTTATTGTTAAATATAACACATATAGAGAGATGTGATAACTTTTAAAATCAATTTAACAAGTAGTTATAGAGCAAATTTCAAAGCATGTTATATGTTACAGTTCCACCATGTCAGTTATTTCCCTCTAGCTATTCTAGAACCCTAGAAACTAAAATAAAAAAATTATATAAAGATTCAATATTTGTGATCCTTTGTTAAATCCTACCTTGTCTGCTGCTACCACTCTCTCTCATTTGATCACTTTTTAAATATTCAGGGATATCTGGGCAGTGACCAACCTAACTTGTTAACATTGATGATTAAGGGGTGTTGACATTATGGGAAGGGGATGCATCTGGTTGATGTTCTTAGAGATGCGGTTGCATCTGGGTTTTGGAACTTCTCTAACATAGGAAAACTCTGGAAGATTTTAAATTTTTGAAAAGTAAACTTAGTGAATGAAACTTTTATAGAGTCTCAGATAGGGACCTAGGTATACTTTAGTATTCTGGGGACTACTTTTTATTATGTATTGGTATACTATGGGCATTTGGAACATCTAGCTGGAGCTTGCATAAGAGCAAACTCCAGGATAGTCTCTCGACTCTATTTGAAATCTCTTAGTCACTGAAACTTCATTTTGTTACTTTTCTTTTCCCCCTTTTGGTCAAGAAGGCATTCTCAAACCCATGATGCCAGGGCCATGCTCATTCCTGGGAGTCATGTCCCACACCACCCTGGAGACTCACTGTCCTAGGGGTCATGTCCCAAGTAAGGGGAGGTTAATGAATTTATTTGCCGACTTGGGCTTTGAGAGAGAAAGGCCACATCTGAGCACCAAAAGAGGTCCTCTGGAGGCAACTCTTAGAGACATAATTATAGGTAGGTTTAGGCTCCCCTTTAAAGCCATAAGTTTCACAAGAGAAAGCCTCAAGATAGGCTTGACTTATTAAGTAGGGGGTACCTAATTTCACATAGAACACATTCTGTTCAAGATTAACAAATAAATGCCTCACATTATCTTCACTTAGTTGTACAGTCATCATCACTCTTAATTTTAAACAATTATCATAACCCCAAAACCCCAAAGCTCTTATTGACCCCTAATTATTTATCCCTAATATTAGTGTGGTACTGGTAAAGTATTGATATTAAATATAGTCTATAATATGCATAGCTAGTTTTTCCCATTTACCATTCTGTTGTTAACTCTTTGTACCTGTGTCATACCTTAGAAGTAGATCATGGAAGCACTTATTTATATTTGTAGTGCTAGTCTATGGGATGCATTACTTTAAACAACCCATTTCAATCATGTTCGCCTTCAACGTGGCACAGGTACTTATAATCCCATTAATGAACTATCATCACCTCTGTCCATTCCCATACCTTTAAGTTGATCCTCATAAACATGTCTGTACATATTAGGTAATCATTCACCATTCAATAGCGTCTGTCTATATCTAGTTCCCCTATATTCTACATTATAAGACACTGATTTTACATTGTACAGGGAGTTCATATTAGTAATGACATACAATATCTCTACTTTCATGTCTGACATTTCACTCAGCCTTGTTTTCAAGGTTTATCTATGTTGTCATATGTTTCAGGACTTCATTCCTTCTTACTGCTGCATAGTATTCCATCTTATATATATGCCATATTTTGTTTATTCACTTATCTGTTGAAGGACACTTGGGTTGTTTCCATCTGTTGGCAATTGTGAACACCTCTATGAATATCAGTGTGCAAATGTCTGTTCATGTCACTGCTTTCAGATCTTCTGGGTATACACCAAGAAGTGAAATTGCCAGATCATATGGTAACTCAATATCTAGTGTTCTAAGGAACCACCAAACTCTTCCACAGTGGCTGTACAATTATACATTGCTGCCAGCAAATTTCTCCACATCCTCTCCAGCATTTGTATTTTCCTGTTTGTTTAAAGGCAGCCATTCTCATTGATGTGAGATGGTATCTCACCGTGATTTTGATTTGCATTTCCCTAATAGCTAGTGAAGATGAACATTTTTTTCATGTGTTTTTTAGACATTTGTATTTCCTCTTTGGAAAAATATCTTTTCATATCTTTTACCCATTTTATAATTGGGCTGTTTATACTACTGTCATTCAGTTGTAGGATCTCTTTATATATGCTGGCTATCAGTCTCTTATCAGATATATGATTTCCAAAAATTTTCTTCCATTGAGTTGGCTGCCTCATCACCTTTTTGATGAAGTCCTTTGAAGCACATAAGCTTTTGATTTTGTGGAGTTCTCTTTTTTGTTGTTGTTGTTGCTTGTGCTTTGGGTGAAAGATCAAAGAAGATACCTCCCATTACTAGGTCTTGAAGATGTTTCCCTATATTATCTTCAAGGAGTTTTATGGTACTGTCTTTTATATCAAGGTGTTTGATCCACTTTGAGTAATTTTTTGTATAGGGTGTGATGTAGGGGTCCTCTTTTATTCTTTTGGATATGGATATACAGCTCTCCCAGCCCCATTTGTTAAAAAGATTGTTCTGTCTCAGTTCAGTGAATTTTGAGGGCCTTAAAAATCAGTTGACCATAGATCTGGGGGTCTATTTCTGAACTTTCAATAAGATTTCATCAATCAATATGTCTATCTTTGTGCCAGTACCATGCTGTTTTGACCACTGTGGCTTTATAGTAGGGTTTAAAGTCAGAAAGTGTAAGTCCTTCCATTTTGTTCTTCTTTTTTGAATGTTTTTGGTAACTGAAGGCCCCTTTCCCTTCCAAATAAATTTGATACCTAGTTTTTCGAAGTCGGTAAAGTAGGTTGGGGAGTTTTAACTGGAATTGTATTGAATCTGTGGATCAGTTTGGGTAGAATTGACATCTTAATGAAGTTTAGCCTTCCTATCCATGAACAGGTAATATCTTTCCACCTATTCAGGTCTTCTTTGATTTCTTTTAGTAATGTTTTGTACTTTTCTGTGTAGAGGTATTTTATGTCCTTGGTTAAGTTTATTCCTATGTACTTGATTTTTTTTTAGTTGCTATTATGAATGGAATTTTTTACATGAGTGTGTCTTCAGTTACATCATTCTGGTGTATAGGAACATTATTGACTTTCACACATTAATCTTGTATCCCACCATTTTGCTGAATTTGTTTATTAGCTCAAGTAGCTTTGTCATCGATTTCTCAGGATTTTCCAAATACAAGATGTTCTCGTCTGCAAATAATGACAGTTTTACTCCTTTCTTTCCAATTTGGATGACGTCTGTTTTTTATTTTATTTTTATTTTTATTTTATTTATTTTATTTTATTTTTTGCCTAGTTGCTCTGGCTACAACTTCCAGCACAATTTTGAGTGCTAGTGGAGACTGTGGGCAGCCTTGTCTTGTCCCAGTTTTAGGTGGAAGGCTTTCAGTCTCTCACTATCGAGTAGTATGCTGGCTGTGGATTGTTCATATATGCCCTTTATTATATTAAGGAAATTCTTCAATTCCTACCTTTTAACTTGATTTTATCAAAAAACAATGCTGAATTTTGTCAAATGCTTTTTCAGCATCTATTGAGATGATCATTTGATTTTTCCCTTTCCATTTGTTAATGTGTTGTACTGCAATGGTTGATTTTCTTATGTTCAGCCACTACTTCATGCCTGTAATGAACTCTACTTGGTCCTGGTGTATGATTCTTTTAATGTGTCTTTGGATTTGATTTTCAAGTATTTTTTGTTGAGAGTTTTTGGATCTATATTTATTAGAAAACTGGCGTGTAGTTTTCCTTTCTTGTGAATATCTGTATCTGGTTTTGGTATTAGAGCAATGTTAGCTTCATAAAATGAGTTAGATAGTGTTTCTTTTTCTCCAATATTTTAAGAGTCTGAGCAGAAATGGTGTCAGTTCCTTTTCGAA
This sequence comes from Choloepus didactylus, assembly GCF_015220235.1. Lineage (NCBI taxonomy): Eukaryota > Metazoa > Chordata > Mammalia > Pilosa > Megalonychidae > Choloepus > Choloepus didactylus. The sequence continues at coordinate 23,904,898 of NC_051316.1, forward strand.
AGTGTGGTAAAATTCCCCTGTGAGGCCATCTGGTCTTGGATTTTATTTGTAGGAAGTTTTTGATGACTGATTGGATCTCTTTACTTGTGATTGGTTTGTTGAGGTCTTCTATTTCTTCTCAGGTCAGTCTAGGTTCTTCATGTGTTTCCAGGAAATTACCCATTTCCTCTAAATTGCCTAATTTGTTGGCATACAGTTGTTCATAGAATCCTTATGATTTCTTTTTAAATTTCTTTGGGATCCATATTAATATGCCCCTTCTCATTTCTGATTTTATTTGGGTCTTCTCTATTTTTGACTTTGTCAGTATAGTTAAGGGTCTGTCAATCTTGTTGATGGTTTCAAAGAACCAATTTTTGGTTTTATTCTCTGTTTGGTTGTTGTTGTTGTTCTGCATATCATTTCTCTCTCCTTTAATCCTTGTTATTTCTTTTCCTCTGATTCCTTTAGGACTATTTTGCTGATCATTCTCTAGCTTCTTCAGTTGTTCTGTTAGGTCTTTAGTTTTAGCTTTATTTCTTTTTAATGTATACATTTAGAGCTACAGATTTCCCCCTTAGCACTGTCTTCACTGCATCCCATAGGTTTTGATATGCTGTGTTCCTTTTCATTTGTCTCTAGATAGTTACTGATTTCTCTTACAATTTCTTCTTTGCAATTGCAATCTTTTTAAATTTATTGAAACTTGTTTTGTGCCCCAGCATATGATCTATCCTGGAGAACATTCCATGAGTGCTGGAAAAAATGTATATCCTGGTGATTTGGTATGTAATGCTTTATATACGTCTGTTAAGTATAATTCATTTATCAAACTGTTTAGGTTCTCAATTTCCTTATTGGTCCTCTGGCTGTTGTATCTATAGAAGAGAATGGTGTATTGAAATCTCCCTCTTGTATTGTAGAAACATGTATTGCTTCCTTAAGTTTTGCCAATGTATTTATCATGTACTTTGGAGCACCTTGACTGGGTGCATGAACGTTTATGATTGTTATTTCTTCTTGGTGAATTGTCCCTTTCATTAATATATAGTGTCCTTCTTTGTCTCTTTTACATCTTTGCATTCAAAGTCTATCTTGTCTTGTATTAGAATTGCTACCCCTGCTTTATTTTGGCTGCTGTTTATGTGGAATACTTTTTTTTCCAACCTTTCACTTTCAATCTCTTTGTGTTCCTCCGTCTAAGATGAGTTTCATGTAAAAAACATACCAATGGGAAGATGGCAGCATAGAGAGGAGTGAAAGTTAGTTAGCCACCCCCCCCCACCAAAGCAACTAATAAACAACCAGGAACAACTAGTAAAAGATCTGGAATAACTTCTGGGGGATGACTGTGACTGTCCACACATTGTGCAACAATCTGGATTGGGAGAAATGCCTGAGATAGCAGCATAAAATCTGTAAGTAAAAACTGCGAACCTGAGCCAAGAGCCCCTCCCCCACAGCAGCCTGAACTGCAAAGCCTTGCAGTGATAGCAGCAGCCTCTGAACAAGCAAATATACCTCAGCCCAGCTCCAACTGGGTTTTAATTGGCAAACATGGACTGATATATGCAAGCTGCAAATTCCCAACAAGGAGACAGAGGCTTTTAGTAACAACTTACCTTGAATAGCCAGGGGACATATCTATCTTGGGACAGGGAGCCCAAAGGATCAGGTGCTATTTCTGGCCGATGGGTGAATCTGGGGGCCTTAGACTGACACTGAAAGGGGACTTTCTGTCCCTTTTTCTCTCCCTCAACCTGGGCGGCTCAGTGGAGAGAGCCTCAGCCATTTTCAGCTCACAGTGTTGAACAGTAAAGAAAGCCTCAGTCATTTTAAAATTGCAGCACTCTGACCCAGACAAGGGTGGAGATAGCAGAGTCAGAGAAACAAAGAATCTATCTAGATGCAAATGACCTCTCTCTAGAGGGTGTACCTTCCATAAGAGGAAGAAGGTGGTGCCAAGCTCTATTACATGGCTTCCATTCAGAACCAGACCCCAGAGCCTGGGGGAAAACAGCCACAAGCCACACCTCCTTACACCAGTCTGGAATGACAGGCTGACAGGTACCATGTGCTGGACAGAAAAGAACAGGGTGTGTCAATCATCTAAGATACACCATCAGGGAAACCAGATACTGAATATTTCTTCCTTCTGGGACCTGAGCCTGTTCTAGTCTGGGAAAACCTGATTTGGGGTAACCAAGGAAACCAGATACCTAGACAACAGAAAACTACAACCTACACTAAGAAAAATAAAGTTATGGCCCAGTCAAAGGAACAAACTTATACTTCAAATGAGATATAGGAATTTAAACAACCAATGGTAAATCAACTCAAAAACTTTAGGGAAGATATACCAAAAGAGATAAAGGCTGTAAGGAAAACACTGGGCATACATAAGGTAGAAATTGAAAGTCTGAAAAAACAACTGGCAGAATTTTTGGAAATGAAAGGCACAACACAAGAGATGAAAGACATAATGGAAACATACAACAGCAGATCTCAAGAGGCAGAGGAAAACACTCAGGAACTGGAGAACAAGAAACCTAAAAGCCTACACACAAAAGAACAGATAGAGAAAAGAATGGAAAAATATGAGCAAACTCTTCAGAACTGAATGAGAACACAAAATGCAGGAATGTACACATCATGGGTGTCCCAGAAGGAGAAAGGGGGCAGAAGCAATAATAGAGGAAATAATGAAAATCCCATCTCTTATGAAAGACATAAAATTACAGATCCAAGAAGTGCAGTGTACCCCAAACCAAATAGATCTGAATACACCTACACCAAGACACTTAATAATCAGATTATCAAACGTCAAAGACAAATAGAGAATCCTGAAGCAGCAAGAGAAAAGCGATCCATCACACACAAAGGAAGCTTAATAAGACTATGTGAGGATTTCTCAATAGAAACCATGGAGGCAAGAAGGAAGTGGTGCAATATATTTAAGATAAAAACTGCCAGCCAAGAATCCTATATCTGGCAAAACTGTCCTTCAAATATGAGGGAGAATTCAAAATATTCTCTGACAAACAGACAATGACAGAGTTTTTTAACAAGATACCTGCTCTACAGGAGATACTAAAGGGAGCACAACAGACAAATAGGAAAAGACAGGAGTGAGAGGTTTGGAACACAATTTTGGGTGATGGTAGCACAGCATTGTAAGTACACTGAACAAAGATAACTATGAATATGTTTGAAAGAGGAAGGTTAGGAACATGTGGGACACCAGATGGAAAGAGGAAAGATAAAGACTGGGACTGTATAACTCAGTGAAACTTAGAGTGTTCAACAATTGTGATAAAATGTACAAATATGTTTTTTCTTGAGGGAGAACAAATGAATGTCAACCTTGCAAGGTGTTAAAAATAGGAAGGTATTGGGGGGAAGATGCAATCAATATAAACTAGAGACTACAATTAACAGAAACATTGCATTATGCTTCCTTTAATGTAACAAAGGCAATATACCAAGGCTAAATGCATATAAGAGGGGAGCATAAGGGAGAGGTATGGGACTTTTGGCATAGGTATGTTGTCTGACCCTTACTCTACTTTAGTTTAAGGTTATCTTTCTTTTTGCTGCTTCCTAGCTCTTTCTTTTTTCTTTTTCTTTTGCCTCTCTACCTTCTTTGACTTGTCCTCCTGCTTTGTGGAAGAAATGGAGATGTCCTTATATAGATAGTGGTGAGGGTGGTGAATACATAAATATGTGACTATACAGGGAACCATCGATTGTTTACTTAGGATGGAATGAATGGTGTGTTAACAAAACCACCTTAAAAAATGGATTGATGAAGAAACTTTGAGGGCAGTATACTGAGTGAAATAAGCCAGACACATAAGGACAAATATAGCAGGGTCTCATTAATAGGAACTAATTATAATATGTAAACTCATAGACATGAAATACAAGTTACCAGGATATACAATGAGGCTAAAGAATTGGGAGTGGTTGCTTATCATGAGCGGAATGTTCAACTAGGTTGAACTTAAATGTTTGGAAATGAAGAGAGATGATGGTAGCAGTGCAGAATGGTGCATGAATGTGGTGGAAAGGGGAAACTCAGAGTCATGTATGTCACCATAAGGAAAGCTGGAGGTTAAAACATGGGAATGTAAAAAACGGTGAACCTTGTGGTGGGCAATGTCCATGATTAACTGTACAAATATTAGAAATCTCTTTCATGAACCAGAACAAATGTCTGACACTACAACTAGAAGTTAATAATAGAGGGACATATAGGGAAAAAATATTCCTATTGCAAACTGTATACTACAGTTAGTAGTATTTTAACATTCTTTCATAAACAGTAACAAATGTACTATACCAATACTATGAGACAACAATGGGAGTGGTGGTTAGGGACATGGGAGGATTTGAGTTTCCTTTTCTTTTATTTTTTTGTCTTTATTTCTTTTCTGGAGTAATGACAATGTCCTAAAAATTGAAAAAAAAATTAATTGTGATGATGGATGCACAGCTGTATGACGGTACTGTGGGCAATTGACTGTACAGTTTGGATCTTTGGATAATTGTATGGTATGTGAACAATCACAATAAAAAATGTGATTAAAAAAAAGCATACCAATGGATCATACTTTTAATCCATTCTGCTAATCTGTATCTTTTTGTTGGGGAGTTTAATCCTTCACATTCAAAGTTATTACTGTGAAGGCAGCTCCTGAATCAACCATCTTATCCTTTGGTTTTTATTTGTAAGATCTATTTTCTCCCTGTGCTGGTTTGGATGTACTATGTCCCCCAAAACACCATGTCCTTTGATGCAATCTTGTGGGGGCAGATTTATTACTGTTGATTAGGTTCAAACCTATTGATTGATTGTTTCCATGCAGATGTGAGTCAATCAACTGTGGGCAAGACCTTTGACTGGATAATTTCCATGGAGGTGTTACCCCACCCACTCAGGGTGGGTCTGAATTAAATCACTGGAGCCATATAAAAGAGCTCACAAACAGAGGGACCTCAGAGCAAGTGGGAGTGAGATTTTGGAGAGAGCTGCAGCTAAGAGGGGACCAAATGCCCCAAGCAACATTTTGGAGAACACCATTTTGAAATGCAACCTTGGAGCAAGCATACACCAGCCACATGCCTTCCGAGCTAACAGGTTTTCCAGATGCCAACGGTCATCCTTCAGTGAACGTATGCGATTGTTAATGCCTTACCCTCGACACTTTCTGGCCTTAACACTGTAACTTTGTAACCAAATAAACCCCCTTTATAAAGGCCAATCCATTTCTGGTGTTTTACAAATGGTAGCAATAGCAAACTGTAACACCCCCACCCCCTCTTTTTTTCCTTTAAGTAACCTTTCCTTATTCTTTTCAGTTCTGTGGTCTTATCCACAACCCTCTCTCCTTTCTCTTTTTCTCAACCAGTAAAACTCCCTTTATTTCTTGCAGGGCAGGTGTCTTTATAACAAATTCTCTCAGCATATAAACACTCTCAATTTTGAAGGACAACTTTGCTGGACAAAGAATTCCTGGCTGGCAATTTTTCTCTTTCAAAATCTTAAATATGTCATACCACTGCCTTTTTGCCTCCATGGTGCCCACTGAGCAGTCAGTGCCTAGACTTATGTGGTTTCCCTTGTATATGTCCAATCACTTCTCTCTTGCTGCTTTCAGGACTTTCTCCTTCTCCTCAGCATTTGATGATCTGATTACTATGTCTCAGGGTGGCTCTATTTGGATTTATTCTATTTGGAGTTCATTGAGCATCTTTGATTTGCATATTTATGTCATTAGATGGTGTTCCAGTTTTCTAATGCTGCCATTATACAAAATACCAGAAATGGATTGGCTTTTATAAGGGGGCTTATTTGGCTCCAAATTTACAGTCTGAAGGCCATGAAAATGTCCAAATTAAGGCATCAATATGAGTATACCTTCATCAAAGGAAGGCCAATGGTGTCTAGAAAACCTCTATTAGCTGGGAAGGCATGTGGCTGGCATCTGTGATCCTGGATTGTGTTCCAACTCCTCTCTCAGCTCCTGTGCATTCAAAATATTGCTTTTGGGGCATTTTGTCTTCTCTTAGCTTCTCTGGAGCAAACGCTGAGCTAGCATCTCCAAAGTATCAGCAAAAATCTGCTTTCAGCGGCCATCTCCAAAATATCTCTCTGAGCTGCCCTCCAAAATGTCACTCTCAGCTGCTCGGAGGTCTTTCTGTTTATGAGCTCATTTATAGGACTCCAATGATTAAATCAAGACCCACCCTGAATGGGTGGTATACATATCTCCATGGAAATAGTCCAATCATTTCACTCACAGCTGATTAAGTCACATCTCCATGGAAACACTGAGTCAAAGGATTCCAACCTAATCAACACTAATATGTCTGCCCCCACAAGACTGCATTAAAGAACATGGCATTTGGTGGGACATAATACATCCAAACCTGCACAGATGGGTTTGGAAGTTTTTCCCAACTATATCTTCAAATTCTCTTCCTAGACCTTTATACTTCTCTTCTCCTTCTGGGACACCAATGATTCTTCTATTTGTGTGCTTCATGTTGGTCATAATTTTCCCAAGAACCATTTCAAATTTTTCCATTTTTTTCACCATTTGTTCTTTTGTGCATTCACATTCAATTGTCTTGTCCTCTAGTTCAGTTACTCTTTCTTCTGCCTCTTCAAATTTGCTGTTGTATGTCTCTAGTATATTTAATTTGATCAACAGTACCTTTTATTTCTGTAAGATCAGATTTACTCTTGCAAATTATTCTTTAGGCTCTTCTACAGTCTTATTCATGTCCTTTATATCTTTAGCCAACCCACTGAAGTTATTTTGGAGATTAGTGTTTACTTATTTGATTAACTTCTTCAAATTCTGTTTCTCCTCCAGCATTTTAATTTGTTCATTTGGCTTGTCCATATCTTCTTGGGTCTTCATGTGCTTTGTGGTTTTCTGTTGACTTCTGGGCACTTGCTTATCTTGATATGCTTATTTTGGAAATGCAGTATTATTTGAATATATGTATATGTATATGTATGTATTTTTTTTTTCCTGGCAGAGCCATAGCTTGCTAGAGTGCACTTTCCCTGTCTTCCCAGCAATTGTACTCTTTGAGGAACCTCTCACCCTCAATCCAGCTTTTCCACATTTTGCCTGTTTGTTGTGTGGTATCCAAACTAGGTGGAAGTCCAATCACCTCACCAGTTCTCTATGTGCACCAGGATTGCTAGCCCTGGGGGTCCGGTGTTGTCCCAGTATAGTTTGGCAGGGAGTTCACTTAAGCGGACCATGGGTTTGGTGATCTCGGGCCTCCAAGTGTATCACTCTTCAGATATGGGGATACACCTCTCACCCTCCATCTCAAACACATCCTGCTCCTGCCTGCCATGACCCATGAGCCTCTGGAGTGTGGAAGGAGTTTCTGATACTTCCATGTGGCACCCCTGCCTATCCCCTCCTTTCACCTGTGCATACCACAGGTTTCCATGTAGGGAGAGTAAATGTAGTCAACACAGGTCAACTGTTTCCCAGGTTCCCTCCTAGTTTTGTGACTGAAAAGAATTATCTCCCCAGCTAACTGCTGAGATGGGTGCATGGGAGTGGAGAGCTGCTCCCTCCCCTGTTTGGTGGCCATCTCTCCACTGCCAGCCCCCAAGAAGCAGTCTTGTCTGAATAAACTCACCTCATCCTTTGAGATGCAGTTCTCCGCTTTTTCATCCCAGTCCTCACCCATAATGCAGAGGACCCTTTCTGGCCACATGCACCCTGAAACCACTGTCCTGGGCATTTTTTGCCTTTTCTCTAGTTTCTTGCACTGAGGAGAAATTTGCTGTGTCTCACCTATTCCGCAATCTTCCTGGAAGTCCCACTAATTGATTTTTGACAAAGCTGTCAGGTCCACTCAATTGGGAAAGAATAGTTTCCTTAACAAACGGTGCTGGAAGAACTGGATATCCATAAGCAAAAGAATGAAAGAGGACACTTATCTCACACCATATACCAAAATTAACTCAAAATGGATCAAAGACCTAAATATAAGAAACATAACTATAATACTCTTAGAAGAAAATGTAGTGAAGCATCTTCAAGATCTTGGTCTAGCAAATGGTTTTTCTTTTTAATTTTTAAATCAGTTTTTATCATACTTTTTTATTGTAGAATATAACATATATACATAGAAGTGACAACTTACCAAGTGCAACATAACAAGTAGTTAGAGAGCAAATTTCAAAGAATATTATAGGTTATAGTTACAGTTTCAATTATTTCCTTGTTAGGAAATATAACATATATACAGAAAGGTAATATCTTTCAAAGTATGATTCAACAAGTAGATATATAGGAAATTTGCAAAGTTGTTATGAGTTATAGTACAATAGCTTCAGTTATTTCCTTATTGTGAAATATAGCAGATATATAAAAAGGTATAGCTTTCAAATTACAATTTAACAAGTAGCTATACAACGAATTTCAAAGGATGGTATATGTTACAGTTCCACCATTTCAATTCTCATCTTGTAGCTATTCTAATACCCTAGCAACTAAGAAAAAGAAAATTATATAAAGATTCACTATTCATAATCCTTTGTTAATTTAGCCAATGTTTTTTTAGACTTTAAACCCAAAGCACAAGCAATGGAAGAAGAAATAGATAGATGGGATGTCCTCAAAATTAAAAACATTTGTGCCACAAAAAACTTTTAATGACAGTTAGAAGACAACCTACCAAGTGGGATAAAATATGTGGAAACCACAGATCTGATAAGGGTTTAATATCTAGAATATAAAAATAAATCATACAATTCAACAATAGAAAGGTAAACACCCCAATTAAAAAATGGGCAAAAGACTTAAAAAGGCATTTCTCCATAGTATATACAAATGTCTAAAAAGCATATGAAAAGATGCTCGATATCACTATCTATTAGGGAAATGCAAATCAAAACCACAATGAGATATCATTTCACACTCACTAGAATGGCTACTACTAGGAAAACAGAAAACTACAAATGTTGAGAGGATTTAGAGAAATAGGAATATTGATTCATTGCTGTGGGGAATGTAAAATGGTGCAGCTGCTGTGGAAGACAGTTCAAAAGTTCCTCAGGAAGCTAAATATAGAATTATCATATGACCCAGCAATTCCTCTACTAGGTTTATACCCAAAGAATTGAAAGCAGGGACTCGAACAGATATTTGACCACTGATATTCAGAGCAGCAATATTATTCTTAATAGACAATAAAAATGAAACAACAAAAATGTCCATTAAGTAATTAATGAATACACAAATGTTGTGTTTCCATGTGATGGAATATTATTTGGCAAAATAAAAGAAATTAACCATTGATTCGTGCTACAACAAGGATAAACCTTGAAAATAGCATGCTAAGTGAATGAAGTTAGTCCCAAAGGACTAAACATTATATGATTACATGTAGGCAAAATGTCTAAACCATGCATATCTCCTGGGTCAAAAATTGTGTTAGTGGTTGACTAAGGCCTGGGGTGTGACGGCCAAATGGCAAGTGACTGCCAATGGGTATGCTTCTAGAGTGAACCTCAAAAAGTGTATTTACTTTTAAAAGAAACAGACATAAAAATACATAAAACATAAAAAAAAGAAATGCAAAACAGTTGAAAGTAAGGAGAGAGCAAAGATGTGTCCAATAATTATTAACAAAAAGGGAGCTAGGATAGCAAATTATGATAAAACAAAAAAGGGTTTACAGAAATACATTCGCTTTGCTTAATGATAAGCATACCATCTCACCAAAAGTATATAAAATGAGGAAAGTATATGAGCCCATCCACATAAATATAACATGTATGAGGTCAAGAAATAGAAAATACCGAGTAAAAATTGAAAAATCTGTTATCAAAGTAGATTTTATATAAATGTGTATCTTAGAAACTGATAAAATACAGACATTAAAAGAGAAAATTTAATCAACATAATTAACAAGCTTGATCTAAATACCTTAATCTATCATGAAGCATTAAATAAAGTGTATTATTTTTAGTCATTATGGAATACCAGAAACAACCCTGTACTGTATCCAAAGGAAATTTCAACAAATACTAATGGATTTATTTCATAAGAATTTTGTTCTTTGTTCACAACATAATAAAAAATATATAGGAATGATTATGTATAATTGTGGTGGTTTGACACTATGTATAGCCCAGAAACGTGTTCTTACATTTCTTCCATTCCTGTAGATGTAGAGCCATTTTAAGTAGGATCTTTGGTCAGTAGGATATTAAGTTAAGATGTGACATACCTCATTCAGGGTGGGTCTTAATTCTCTTACTAGTGTCCTTTATAAGAGAATGAAATTCAGGCAAATAAGGTCACAGAAGCAAGAAGCTGAAGGCAAGGAAATCTGAACAGAAGGAAAAAAAACAGAAGATGCCACCATGTGTCTTGTCATGTGATACAGGAGTCCAGGATCTCTAGCAGCTGGTCTTTGGGGAGAAAGCATCACCTGCTGATGACTTCATGTGGGCAGTTCTCTCAGCCTCAAAACTGTAAGCTTGTAAGTTAATAAATTCCCACTGTTAAAAGCCATCCCATTTTATGGTATCTGCTTTCATCAGCTTAGCAAACTAAAATAATAACAGAAATCAACTATGAATTGCTAAATACATACTTATTAACTTATAGGTAAAAAGAGTTCACTGAAATTATGAAATTTTATCACCACATAACAAGGACAAACATTAAAATTAAAATATATGGGATGGCTAGGAAGTGATGCTTAGAGGGATATTATAGGCTTAAATTTATTAATAATTTTTAAAAAGATTTAAAATTAGTGAGATAAATATCCAACTCAAAAATTTTAAAAACTACAGGAAACAAGTCCAAGGAAAGCATAAGGAAGTAATAAAGAAAATACCATAGGAAAACAAAAGAAAGAAAGAAAAAAAAACCCAAGAAAATAAAAGAGGGAATATAAAGAGAATCAAGATAGTTCTCTTCAAATAATGTAACATCTAAGAATGTGAAGTCCAGCCCTCCTCTAAAAAATTATTTTGACCAACCTTAACATTACAATTCCTCCTATTCTATTCCAAATAATGTTTAAGAATAGACTTTGCCTTAAATACCAATGAGATACAGTCCACGTGGTTCCATCTGCCCATTAATTATCCACTTAGCTTGTCTGAAATTTATTCAGGCTTCTCACCAACTCACAGACCCCTGAATTTTCAATCTTTTTTTCAGGGAAGGTTAATCTAGGTAACGGTAGTTTGGGAGAACTCATTTTTTTCCTGTTTTTTTTTTTTTTTTTTTTTTTTTTCTTTTTCTGTTTACCTTTGTACTACTTTGCCAAGCAGAAAAATGTGAATAGAGCAAAACAAGCATCCATCATCAATTTTGTTTTTTGTCCCTTTGTGTTTTTGACCAAAAAAAAAGTAATGTCAATTTACACAAGTGTAATTTCAATCATCAATATTTCAGTAATCATGCTTTTTCAAAAGAATTAGTATACTTCCCTACATAATTCACTTAAAAACAACATTAATACTTCTAATTGCCAGCCAACATACAAATTTCTCAAATTATTTCCAACTTCCGTGGCAGCTGTAGTCTTTACAGTTGTAATTTGATAATGCTACGCATTGCCTTTGATGGTAAAGTTGAAAGTTAACCCACAATACCTGAAGGCTTCGAGTGAACGTGAACAAGTGCCAACGTGAGTGACTACATCTTCCCACCATCCAAGAAAGCGGAAACACCACCCTGGCCCGTCAAGGCGCGGGCGCGGAGTATGATGGGAAATGTAGTCCTGACCCGTACCGGCTGCCGTGCAGCACTCTGGGAAAGGGTCTTCTGGGTTCCGTGTGTGCATGTGGAGACTCAGCCTCGCCTCTTCTTTTCCAGTCTCTAGCCATACTGAAAGAGCGCCTGGAACCGTCGGATTTATGCTGCGTTGAGAGTACACCTGGGGTGAGAGCGCGCAGGACTTGCAGGGAAGGGTGGCTTGTGCTCCGGGGGGCGGGAGCGTGAGTTCCCGGAACCTTTGAAGCGGGATTCCGTCGCCGAGGGTCCCCGGCCCCGCGAACTCACTTTCAGGAGAAGGGGCTCGGAGCGGGCAGGGGTGCGCGGCGACCGTGTGCCCGGCCCAGGTGCGGACCCACGGGAGAAAAATCCCTGCCGCGGGGGGGCGGAAAGTTCACGGTGAACGTTCCCAAACTGCGGGCGGTGGGTCTGCGTTGACAGCCCGAGCTCTGGAGCCAGCAAGACCCGGGTAAATCCCAACATCTATAACCAGGGGCGACATAAGCAACCTGGGGAAGAATCAGTCTATATATCTGAGATGAGTTGGATGAGATGTCACCTTTGAGGCAGGTGCCAGGTACAAGTGTCAGCACACACTTTATTCCTGTGGGGTCGGTATAGTCATCTGCATTTAAAACACACAAATCAGAATGTCAGGTTGGTGATGTGACACTGAGCCTGAGTCTCAGCAATTTGTCGAGTCACCCAGCTTGTGACAGAGCCAGAAACTAAGCACAGTGCCTTTCATTCTCTCACATCTCAATAACCCAAACCGTGGTATCAAGAGGTCTTGCTGATAAAGTATGACCCGTTAAAAGAAATCATGTAAGAAATTCCTTAACCTGGTTTTCTGTGGATTCTCTAACTCAAGGGATGGAATGGATGAAGGATGCAGCCTGTCTAGATTAGTTTTAATGAGAGGTAGTGTCTTATATTTTCATACACCATAATCATTTGTTGGTGTTAGTTTCTTTCTGTTAATTATTTAAATCACTAGAAAAAAAGTTTTATATTCACCCATGAAAACCTGCAGCTTAAGTTTCCGTAATCACTTGAGTCTCATGTGGACAGAGGTTACCACCCCTGTCTTTTCAAGGGTGGAGGAGTTGTATTCCATAGGAGGTCCTCGCCAGCTGGGATACTGAGATAGTTAGGAGGTGAATCTAGGATCAGTAAGGCAGGTCTGGTCTCTCATGACACCAGTTCTCTTGTCCCTCCCAGGAAGTCTTCACAGTTTGCTACACTCTCCCGAGAAGGAGGGAACATGAACAGATTTCAGGTGAGCTCTTCCTTCATTCTTCACCTTGTATTATAATGGATTCATGAAGTTTATAGGATCCATACATTAAATGGAAAAACAAACATAGAATAAGTTAAGCTTTAGATACGTGTCTACGTGTTTCAGTCTCAGTTAGGATGTAGCAGGATGTAGGTAGACTTCTTCATCTTCTACTCATTATATTATAGTAGTTTATTGTAATTATATTATATACTATATATAAATATACTATATAAGTATTATATATAATAATTATATAAATATATAGTATATTATAGTTAGGAATTTTTTGGTCATGTATGTTTAAAACTAAAATTTCAGGGTCTGACTGTGGGCTTTACTTTTGGTGCTGATAGCATAATCTAAATACCTCAGGTTGAAGGATCAAGAGGTAACATTTTGATGCCTTCTTCTGTACACCCATCTGTCTCTTTTTGTTATATATATATATATTTTTTTTTGGCCAATAAGCATACACATATGTTTGTAAGGTATATATGAGGAGTCCTGTTAGCATCCCTTTCCCTACCTACTAGATGCCCTCAAAATCTTTGATTAGTTCATCTTAGACTTCATTGTTTATTTAAAAAGAGACAATAAAATATGAATATATTCTAATTTTCTTCCCCATTGTTAACTAACAGCATACTATATACACCTGTTTTTATATCTGTTTGTTTTTTTTCATATAATATATTCTGGGCATTTTTTCCATATGAGTACTTAATAGGCATCTTCATTTTTTCCAGATGCATAGTAATCCCCAATTTTTGAACGTACCAAAGGTTATTTAATCTGCCTCCTGTTGAAAGACAAGTAGAATTATGAATTGTAGGGTAAAATAGTAGAAGTGGGAATGCATGGTCAGAGTTAAAGCAGTTTTCATTTGTTAAATATGGCACAATTATTTTCCGTAGTGGTTAGAACATTTTGCATTCTTGTATATTCATAGTTTTTGTTTATTCATACTTCATGTTTTGAGTACCAACTGTGCACCAGACACTGTTCTAGTCATTTGGGAGATAGCAATGAATAAGTAGAAAAAAACTCTGTGTCCTCATGGAGCTTACTTTCAGTTTGGGGAGAGAAACAATAAATTTAAGGAGACTTTATGTTGTATCTTAGAAATTTGATCATTAATGTGGAAAAAATGAGTCAGAATAAGTAGCATGGAAAGTACTGGAAAGCAAGAAATGAAATTCCCATTTTAAAAATACCTCACATAATTGCAGAAGTAGAAAATCTAGATATAAATTTTAAAATTTTCTAGAGTAAATTTTAGAATTAATGTAGTTAGCAAGGTTGCTGAATACAAAGTCCATATTTTTAAAATCAATTTATCTCTTTGCCAGGAACAAACAATTAAAAATGAAATTTTAAAATGTGATATCATCAAACATCAAATACACAGAATAGCTCTCTGCTTCTCCTTTTAACTGCCTTATCTCTACCTGAGCTCCTGAAACATTTCCTGCATTTATGGTAGAGAGCTCTTTTCTTCTTCATTTTCTTCAGATGTCTGGGGTATACGCGCAACTTTCCTCCTGAAGTTCTCTGATGTTCTTCACTTAATAGCTCTATTCATTCATCCCACAGCACAGTGTGATTCTAAGTCATCTTGACTTTGAGCTTAGACATTTTTTTGAGCTTTCATGAGAAGGCTGCTCCTTTTCCATCTTCTGTGTCTGTGTTAGAATGTGGGCAGCATTCCCTTGTTTTTTTCATCTGATAACATCTACTCTTTATCTTGAAGAATTTTCTCAAATTCTCTGGTGTTTGATGACAGGCTTTCCTATATTCATTTGTTAGCATACTTTTATAGAAGGTGTTGTACTTCACCTGACTGTTTTTAGGATGCAAATGATGTGAATGTGTATGTTCAGTCTGTTATCTTGAACTAGAGAAATCATTTGTGCTTGAAATTGTCTCTTAATTTCTAGTATTCTGCCCAGGTTTTCTTCCTACCGTTAAGAAAATTCTTCTGAGCCTTCTTGGCTTATTCCTTTTCTCCAAGTATTTTTGTTCTCTTAAATTCTGTACTTGGTACTTTTCTCTCCTTAGTTCATATGTTTTCTCTGAGTCAGCAGCTTTTTTGATAATATCACTGTTTGTATTAGTTGTGCTAGGGCTGCTGTAACAAAGTACCATAAATTGAGTGGTTTAAAAACTAAAGAAATTTATTCTCAGTAATGGAGGCTAGAAGTCTGAAATCAAGGTATTAGGAGTGCCTTTTTCCCTTTTCACCCACTAGAGGAATTGCCGTCCTTGCCTCTTCCAGCTTCTGGTAACCCCAGGTGTTTCTTGGCTTATAGCTGCATAGCTCCAATCTCTGCCTCCATCTTCACATGGCTGTCTTTCTCTGTGCCTGAGTTCCTGTGTCTTACTTTCCTTCTTATAAGGACACCAGTCATCCTGGATTTGGGGCCCACCCTAATCCAGTATGACCTCATCTTAACTAATTACATCTGCAAGGACTCTATTTACAATAATTTCATGGTCTAAGGTCCTAGGGGAACATGAATTTTGAGGGGGGCCCCCATTTAACCCAGTGTACCACCTTAATGGGTAATGTCTACTAATTCCTTATCTTCTATTTAGACTTCCCTGTAGTTCCAAAATCATGTATCCAACTGTGCAGGGGATGATTCTCCCTGTACATTCACAGGTATTTTGAGTACAGCATGAACAGGATGTGTCTCACTATGACCCTCTGCATCTGGTCTTCCAGTTTCAATATGTGGCATCAGCAGCTACCCCACTGCATGTGCAGTGTCTCTTGGTAGCTACCAAGAAATTAGTGTTTCTCTCCTGGGATTAGTTTCATATGCTTCGTCCCTATTGTTTTGCTTTCATATAAATGAGCACCTCTCAAATTGGTCTCCTGTGTTTTGCTGTTGAAGATATTCTGCATCCTTCTAGAGTATTCCTTCTGAAATACAGGTCTGGTTGGGTGAAATACCTCCAGGGCTTGCTAAT
Source organism: Choloepus didactylus (assembly GCF_015220235.1). Taxonomy (NCBI): domain Eukaryota; kingdom Metazoa; phylum Chordata; class Mammalia; order Pilosa; family Megalonychidae; genus Choloepus; species Choloepus didactylus. Next base: position 23,920,912 of record NC_051316.1, read on the forward strand.
GAGTGTCTATTCGTTGATTCCCCATTACTCCAGCAGAGAATACCGGGTGGGGTTGTGTGTACCCTGAGAGTGCTCAGGACAAGCCACAGGTGTATAGGACAAACTATTTTTAATAACCTTATGTAAAAAAATCACTAAGCTTTATAGTATCAAATTAATTGACAGTCTGTGTATACAGTTTATAAATAAATACAGATGAATCAGGGCATGAAAATAAGGTTTGAACTAATTTTGTGAGTACCACCAAAGTATAAGACAAAGTTCGGCCCATAGTATACATCCTTTGTAAGATTTTGCTTTAAATTCAGTAGGAAACATATGAAGAATTAGTTTCCAAAGGTATTTTCCATGTCACCTGTTTCTGGACCCTTCAGATTGATCAGAAATGTGCTGTTACAGGCCTCAGTGTCGTTCAAGGACGTGGCTGTGGAGTTCACCCAGGAGGAGTGGCAGCACCTGGGCCCTGCTCAGAGGACCCTGTACAGAGATGTGATGCTGGAGAACTACAGCCACCTTGTCTCTGTAGGTGAGCAATTTTGTTTTTCCCATCACCTTAAAAGTTTCTTTGGATCCTTTTGCAGTCATTTGCTCTCCCACTCTTGATAGCCGCTGATATGCTCTCTATTGTATTAGTTTTACCTTTTATGAAATATCATCAAAATGGAATCATATAGTATGTACCTCATACAGTATGTACTGTTTTTCCTCAATTTCTCTTAAACTGTTTTGAGATTTAAATGTTTTTAGGTATAGCAGCAGTCTGTTATTATCGATTCATAGCATTCCATTGTATGTAGATATTGTCATTTGTTTCCAGTTTGGTTCTACATCAATAGAGCTGTTATACACATTCAAGTAAAAGTCTATGTGTGCACATATGTTTTCATTTCTCTTACACAGAGATGAGAATGGTTTTCTTGGCTCTTTATGATAAGTGTATATGTCACTTTAAAGAAACTGCCAAATGTTTCCAATATGTCTGTGCCATTTTCATGCCCACAAGAGTTCTAGTAGCTCCACATCCTCATAAAATTGCTATTATAAATCTTGCTAATTTTAACTATTTTAGTTGGTATCAGATTGTATCTTACTGACTTTCGATTTACATTTTCTTGATGAATCATGAACCTCTTTTCATGTGCTTTTTGGTCTTCTGTGAAATTTCTCTTCTAGTCTTTAGCTCCTTTTTCTTTTTTATTAGGTTCTTGGTCTTATTCTTATTGAGCCCGCAGTTCTTTATCTAATGTAGATTACCTTTAAAGATAATTGTTTTGCAAATATTTTCTCCCTGTTTGTGGCTTGCCTTCTTTATTTTCTTAAGAGTGTCTTTTGAAGGGCAAAATGTTTTCATCTCAATGAAGTCATATATATCATTTTCTTTTCTTTTATATTTCATGTGATATTTTCCCCCTATTATGACCCAAAGTCACTAATATTTTTTTCTCCATGTTTTTCCTAGAAGTTTTATATGTTTATTTTATGATTAGGTCTTTTCCTTTTCTAGTTAATCTTTGTGTATGATGTTAAGTATTCTTTTTTTTTTTTTTTGCATCTCATTATGCAATTTAAATAGCACTGTTTGCTGCATTGACTGTCCTTTCTCCATTTAATTGTTTTGGCACCTTTGTTGAGAATTTATGTATAGGGCTGTGTCTGGGCCCCAGGCTGTTTCTTTGATCTAAATGTCAATTTGGGTGCTTCTGATTAAAATATATGTGTAGTCAACTTTTGAAATTAGGAAGGATAAGGGTTCCAACTCTTTTATTTATTTTCAAAATTGTGTTGGCACTTGCTCATTCTTTGCCTTTGCATATAAATCTTAGAAGCACTAGTCATTTTCCCCTAAAATCCTGCTGAGATTATGATCAGCATTGCCCTAAATCCATAGATCAATTTGGTGAGAATTCACATCTAAGAATTTTGAGTCTTCTGATTCATGAAAAATGTCTACTTCCTTTTTTTTTTAGCTCTTTTAATTTTCCTCTACTATTGGTTTTGACCATAAACATTTCATGAACTTAATGTTATTTTAAATGGTATTTTGTTGAAATACATTTTTTTAATTGTTGGAAGAATATTGAAATACAGTTGATTTATTTATAGTAAAGTTGGGTGTTGTGACCTTGTAAACCTCACTTACTATTTGCAGTAGATGTTTTGGAGATGCCTTGATATGTTTTAAATGGATAATAAGGTCATCTGTGAATAAAGAAATTTTTTCTTTTTCTTTTCCAATCTTTATTTCTTTTTCTTTATTGAACTGGTTAGGACTTATAATATTAATATTAATTACAGACAGTTAGAAGGGATGTCTTTGTCTTCTTTAGCTAAGGGTGAAAATATTCAACCATTCACCATTAAGTATGATATTAGTGTAGGATTTTAATAGCTGCCCTTCAGGTTAAGGAAATTCCTTTCTTATTTTTTTTCCTAATTAATCAATAGGTTTTGGAGTTTTTTTCCCTGTGTCTATTGGTATCTCGTGATTTTTCTTTTTCAATGTGAATTACATTGCTTTCGGAGTGTTTAACTTCATTCCTCGGATTAATGCCACTTGGTCAAATATTATCCTTTTTGTATATTGTTGGATTTGGTTTGTGAATATTTACTTAAGGACTTTGTACCTATGTTTGTGAAGGATTTTTTGTTTGTTTATTTCTTATATTTTCCTGTTCATTTTTAATGTTTTATTTTTTTAGCATGGTAAAGCTTGCTTCTTAAAATGTATCAAAAAGTGTTACCTCTTCCATTTATATTCTAGAAGAGTTTGGATAGATTTAGTACTATTTCTTCCTTGGGTGTTTGGCAGGTTTCACCTAGAAACAATCTTCCCTTGTGGGAAGGATTTCAATTACAGGTTCAATTATCTTTTTAATAGATACAGTGCTGTAGGGGTTAGCTATTTCATTTTGAATGAGCTTTGGTAGTTTGTATCTTTCAAAGAATGTGTATATTTTATCAAAGTGATTGAATATGTTGTTATGAAAGTGTTCATGGTATTTCCTACTTTAAATACTTGTAATATTTGTAGTGATAGTACCCTTTTATTGTTGATCTTAGTAATTTGTGTCTTTCCTTTTTTCTACTTATTTTGTCTAGAGGCTTGTTAAGTTATTGATTTCTCTAGTTTTCTTTTGGTTTATGGTTTATTTTTCTTTTGGCTTTTTTATAATGACAGAAGCTTTTGTCATTATTTAAAGCTATGTATTTGACTATAAACTGCTTTTGTTGCATCGTACAGATTTTAGTATGCTGTGCTTACATTTTCATTTAGTTTAAGGTATTTTCTTATTTCCTTTGTGATTTCTTCTTTGACCCATTAGTTATGCATCAGTCTCATTAATTTTCAAATGCTTGTGTGTTTTCTGCTTTCTTACTGTTAGAGATTTTTAATTTTATTGGTTGTTTGGAGAACATACCCTGCATGGTCAGTCCTTTTAAATTTGTTGAGAATTTTGTTGGGCCAACATATAATCCTGGTGAGTGGTCAATATATGCATGGAAAGACTGTATTTTATTTTGTTTTTTGGATCTAGTGTTCTAAAGATACAAATTAATTCAAGTGAACTGTTAATATTCCTCAAATCATTCTGTATTGTTATGCTTTTGTTTACAGTTATTGAAAAAGAAGTGTTGCATCCAAGTATAATTGTGCATTTGTCTCATTTCTGTCAGGAATTCTTTCTTAAACTTTGGATGCTAGATTTAGTTGTATTCTTTTCCATTTGGGGATGTTTTCCTGGGATTTATTAAATTACTTGAAAGTAGTTTGAGCCTTGCAGATTTGCTTTTGGGTTCAGAGCATTTGGTCTAAGACTAATTTAGCCCTACAACTAAGGCAGTGTTCACTTCAGGGAGCAGAGTACCACATCTTCTTTACATTAGGAGGTCTTTCAGCCCTTTTGAAACTTCCCACCTCAGTGTGCATTGATTTTTCAATCTATTGCTTGCAGGTATTTCTCTCTGCAACATTAGGTAGTTTCTTAACATGAATCAATCAATGATTCAAGGTAGCCCTTCTTTAGAATCCAGTAACTCTTTTTCAGTGCAGCTCTTCTGTCTCTGGTATTTTGTCCCACAAATTCTAGTTGTTTTGTCCTTCCTGAACTCCCAAGTAAGTTGAGTTGGGGCTCCTCAGCTTACTGAGCCCTCCAGGCTCTGTTTTGGTTTCACCTTTCTATGCTGTGGCCTGAAACTCATTTCTTTCTCGTTTATCTAGGATTACTCTCTTTAGTTTCTGTTTTCTGGTATTACTCCATCATGACAAGAAGTAGAAGTCTCTATTCAGTCCCTTTTTTAAAGCCCAATACATGTGGATCCTGATTAAGTGTTAGATATTATTTATGCTTGAGATTTAGAGGGTTAAAGAGTTCCCTTTTGAGTGTTGGAAAAAAATGTTTTTGGGTCACCTCTGCAAAACAAGCTTCAAATGAGCACCTTTGTTCTGCTGTTCCTGAAACTGTGCCTTCTTTCACATTCAGAATCATAGGAGCCTGTCCAGTGGGCCCAAGACCTAAATTATTTCCCATCTACAGGGTATTGTTACACAAAACCAGAAGTGATCTTCAGGTTGGAGCAAACAGAAGATCCATGCTCATCAGAGAATGAATTTCTAAACAGGAGCTCCCCAGGTGAGTTATTAAGTGCTGGCAGAAGGTATCTAGGGGAAATCAGATACAAAGTGGACGTTTTAGAGCTGGTACGATGAAATGTTTTTCAACACTCTCTATCAGAGGCCTTGTAAATGTGGAAGTTTAGAAAGAATATATCCAATAATATGTGGAAGGAGAAATTCTAACAAAACAGATAGGATGTAATCTTGATGATTTTCTCACCTTTTCAAGCTAGGAGCCCAAGTATATAATTTAAAGTTGAAAGATGAAGTAATAGAGTTATATTTAACTGTAAAAGAAATTAAAACTTAGAAAGATTATAAAAGGAATAAGATTATAGATTAAGAATGGGAAGGAAGAGAGAAGAAACCGAATAATATTGTCAGTTACATATTAATTTAGAGGCAAAATTCAGCCTTCCTAATTACTAGAAAAAAAATTCATTTAACAAAACACAGCTATTACTGAAAAAGTTTCTAAGAAAGTATGTAAATACACAGCATAACATAAAGTAATAGAAACATATCTGTCATATCAAGTTATGTAAACAGGTTAAGAACAACTATTAAGAGAAAAATATCATCATCTTTTATTAAAGATAGCGACCTACATAGAAATTTGGGATATTTGAAGTCAAAAACAGTGAATTGGTAAGCAGTAACAAAAATTATGCTTGGATCATTTCTTTAAATTTTCGTCTAGGTTGAATTCAGCTTACAAAACATTAAATGAGGAAGATGTCACTTAATAGTGTTAAAGAAGGCAATATAAAAAAGATATAAAAGTTTTGAATATCTATGCATCACATAAATAGTTAAGATTCATAAAATGAGACCTGAATACCGGAGACATGGAAGCACATTAAATATAGTACACCTTGATATACCACTCTGGTCTCATAGCAAAACCATTAAAAAATAACTGATAGTCTAGAAGGTTTAAGAAGCACATTGTATAAAGTGATCCTCAGTTATAACTATGTCTTTCAGGGTCTAAAATCAAAGAATAAAACTTTTAAATGTAACAGAACATTTACTAAATGTGAAGGTAGTTTTGGCTAAAAAAAAAAGTCATTAAATGTGAAGGTACTTTTGACTAAAAAAGAAACGTCATTAAATTCCAAAAAAATAGAAATATCAGAGTTCAGTATCCCTAGAAATTGCAAACATATTAGAAAATGAAAACCTCTCTATCTGAGAATTAAAAATAAAGACCTATGTTTAAAAACCTATTGGCATGAGGATCCAAATTTGCAGTATATCTAGATAATTATGAAAATGAAAAACATGTATTATTTGTGCTTTAGGAAAAGAAGTGCTTAGAGGAAATTTTGTATTCTCCTTTACTTATTTTAAGAAACAGAAGTGTAACAAGAAGATTTAGAAAAGCAGAAGAAATAATAAAATTAAGGTAAAAGTGGAAATTAAGGAGTTGAAAAACTGCAGTGGTATAAATAGTAATTAGCCACTTCTTTTCTCAGAACAGAAAATAAATCAATAAACCTTAGCTAATCTAAACTAGAAAAATGAGACACTACTGTCTACAAGCATACATAGTAATAGAGTAGGATAAACTTTTAGAAATAAATCTAATGAAAGACAGGCAAGATAACTAGACAGAAATGTGTAAGACATTAAGATTTAAATAGCAGAATATACCACATACATAGATAGGATATTTATAGACATAGTAGAATACCAAACTAAATCCTATTTTTGTGTGTGTGTGTGAAATTTGACAAGCTGATTCTAAATTTATATAGAAAAGGTTCAATAATTTTAAATGTTTTAAGAAAAGTTAAAAGGTTGGGAGATTTTCACTACCTTGTATAAAGATATGAGGCATTTGTACTCAATACAATATTGTATTCATATAAGAATAGTTAAACAGAGCTGTGAAATGCAGTGGAGAGCCTAGGAACAAACACATTCTTTGATGACATTTAACTTTTGACAAAGGGAGCACTGCACAAAGCTGGGGAAAGACATTCTCTGTAAAAAAAATTCAGTTGTACCCTACCTTATGCCATACAACAAAGGTCAGTATGGTGTGGTCTAAAAGCTGGATTGTATAAGGTAAACCAGAAGATTTTAGAAAACAATATATGAGAAAATATTGATTACCCTGGGTAATATACTGGGTAGGAAAAGACTTAAGACCAAAAACCAACAGGAAAAAATTGATAAACTTGACTACATTAAAATTCAGAATTGATATTAGAAGATTATAAAAATGTAAGACAGTAAGCTAAAGAGTAACAATCTATTTGCAATGCATGTAACCAAGACAGGACTAGTATCCGTAGGATATAAAAATCTTCTGCAAATCTTTGAGGAAAAAGGCAGGTAATCCAATAAAAACAAAAAAAAATGGGCAAAAGACTTAATGAGGATATTCCCCAAAGGGGAAGTCAATATATCCAATAAACGTGGGAAGAAGTATTTAACTTTCTCAGTTAGGAGAGAAGTACAAAATATAACCATATCATGATACCAGTATGCATCTCTGAAATTGACAGAAGTGAAGAAATCAGACATCATTAAGTGTTGTGGAGCATCAAAGGCACTCATCCACTGCTTATGGACTGGTGCAATTTCCTTTGAAAATGGTGGGCATTGTATAGTAAATGTAAACAAGCCATATGCCTATCAAGAGATAATATAGAAATCAATCTAGTACTTTTTAAAAATGGAATGTTATGCAACAAAGAGAATGTACCAGCTTACAGGTACAAGTAAAAGCAGGTGAATCTCAAACCAATTCAGAACAAAAGCAGCAAGACAAAAATGATTAGAATATAATTCATTTTATATAAAATGACTGATACAATTAAATTGCATATTTTTAGGGATGCATGCACAGTTTGTAAAACTAAAGAAAAGTGAAGAAGTGATTGTTGTGAATTTCACAAGCTACGGGATCTGTAGGTGTGAGGAAAGCTGTGTGAAAGAAAGACTGTATGAGATGTCCCTGAGGCATCATGCTCTGTTTATTAACGTGGATGGTGGTGCCACAGCTGTCTACGCCCTGCCATTCATTAAAATGCACTGAATTTTATGTTTTTTAGGAAGCTAAAAGTGGACAAATCAAACAGTGGGAGATGATATTTACTACAAATATACCCCCAAAAGTGTTTGCTTCCATAATAGCTGAAGAATTCTGATCTAAGTGTCCTCAGTATGGTCACTCATGACCATACTGCTCTCAGGCTGTCCATTTCTCTCCTTCCTTTGTTTTATTTTCTTCACAGCACTTGTCACTTAATATACTGTACATCAAGTATGTATTATTTATTTTGTTTATTGTTTGTCTCTTTCTAATGGTCTATATGTTCTCTGAAAACAAGTGTTTTTTATTGTTTGATTCACTGACTCATTGCCTGGCTCTTATATGGGTTTAGAATATTAAACTTACAAGATATATGAATATATAGCAAACATTAACAATCCATTAGAAAGAAAGGGCAAAGAGAGAATGAAAAGGCTAATAAGCATATGAAAATATTTTGGCTATCTTAGAAATGCAAATTCAGAAAATAGCAAAGTATGGTTTAGACTTATTCTGTTGTCAAAGATGCAGAAGTCTTATAGTACCCAGAGAGTTAAGATATGCAAGGGAAATGTATACAAGGCAGTCAGAGGTGTAAATTGGAGCACTTGTTGGGAAAGCAATTTGACTTTCTCTTTAAATATGACATACATATTCCCTATGACTCACCATTTCCACTTCCAACTTCATACTCAGAGTTTATACTCTGGATCTCTGTGTTCACGAGGAGACATAAATAAGAATCTCCATGGCATCAAGATTTGTAAAAGTGTAGGTATTGTATTAACCTGAATATTTATGATGAACTTAAAAAGAAATCAGGATATAATGGACCATTACATAGCTGCGGTACAGCAGTGTGGATGAATCTAAGAAACACAATCTTGAATGAAGAAGCACATTATAAAGTCTACGTATAGAATGCTATATTAATAATCCTCAGATGAAATAAAAATTTAATATAAATACATATATATTATGTGCATGTGTATGCATGGAATGTAACATATAACAAATATTTTATAATTACTTGTTCATTGACACCAAATCCAGATAGGGAAAAGATATGTGATTATTGACCGCAAGTTTTCTAGTCAAATTTCTGTGACTGGATTTCAGTTTTGCATTGGCATTGAATCTGAGCCAATATTTCTGAAAGAGACCTGAATAGCTCTGAGGCATATTGCTTTTTAGGACCACTAATTTAATCTGTATCACAAAAGGATTTAAAGAATATCAGAATGAGGGTTCTATTTTGGATAAAGGAAAGCAAAGCTGAATGAAATGTTTTATAGCCTCTAAGGTGCCATCAATTAAAAAGAAAGACCATTATTTTAGGTACTGCTAAGTGATGGTTTGTTTATAAAAGAATCCTGTGTGTCAGTATGTATGAGTCCTCTCTCTCTTTTGTTAAAATGAATGAATGGTATAGACTGTAAATACTTTAAGATTTAAAGCACACCATGCTCAAATTAATGGGTAGATATAAAAAGGCCTTTTGTTTCTTTTTTATTAAGGTGAGAAAATAGCCTTATACTCCAGGGTATCTAGGATCTGAGCAAAAGCTGCAATGCAGTATAACTTAGGGAAATAATGTGAAGCAAGATTTTTATTGGAAATGAACCAGTTGGGGGAAACAAATAGTCTGGACAGCCGCCACCAGAAAATATTGTAGACTTGTATAATATTACCTTGAACATCTAATATTTTCTAGGCTATCAACTAACTCATTTGTATTTCTGGCACATTGAGTTCCGAATCATCTTAATTTTTTAGCATAGGCCTGAAACTGTTGAATGGAATGTGGGTAACAAAAGGGTAATAGCACCCAAGCATACCTAAAAGCATTTATGATAAACATAAAGGATATCACTAAGGCTTTGAGACATGATCCTTAATGTTCTAATAGTATATATGTTGAAAAGTAGGTGGAATGCCGACTTAAGGATTGGTTGGGGACAAGATTGCTTTCAGGACATTAAGCAGGTTAAAAAGGTAAACTTTTAATTTGATGGCCAGGAATGGTTTGATATTGAATAACTATAATAAATTACCAAGGCTCCACAGCCAGCATAGAATAGTGAGTTCATTCCAGGCTAGAAGATGGCTTCTATCATCAGTTCGATACTTCATTTTGTGTATTTGTATCCCTGTGAATAACAGCCAGGAGAGTTTGATTGTCAGCTATAAGACTGTTCCTTTAATCAAAAGGAAATCAGTGCCATTATAAATTTATTTTGCCATTGACATGTAAAGTGGAAAAGAGGGAATGCCAACTTGAAATCAACGTATACGTTAATAAGTATTCTAACATTGTAATCTTTATTTGACAATGTAAGAACCTAGAGCCTGTTATTCCTTCCCAAGTCAAACCCTGTTTCTTATTTATTCTTGAAAGCCCTTGCCCATTGATATTCCTTGTCATTCTAGTTATTGTCCATTATAGTCTTTGTTGGATTCTTTTAAAATGCCAAATATGGATATCCATTGCCAATTTGCTTTCATTTTGTTCTCTCCAGCATTTTTTCCCCCATACACAGTGAGAATGATAATTGGAAGTACCTTATTCTTTGGAGTATGGGCTAGAAAACAAAAAATCAAATACATTAGAGAGGGTATGTATTTAGGCTCCACTCCATGAAAAATGTGTTTAAGATAGATTCATAAGGTATTTTTAATTTTCTTATTTTTAGAAAACTGCCACCATGATAACCTCTTAGAGAAGAGCCAAGAAATCCAAGCCAAACATTTATGGCAAGTTTTATTCACTCAACTTCTGGGAAGTGATACAGAAGGGAAAATTGTCAGTCAGAAGTCATATTTCAGAGAAAACCAGAGAAGTCACATATGGGTGAAAGACTTTGAATGTGGAAAAAACTTCAGCCCTAATTCAACTCACAGAACTGAGGAATCCTGTGATTGTAACATGTGTAGGGAAACCTTCAGCTGTCGATCAACCTTCAGTGTACATCAGAGGACTCACTTAATAGCAAAACCCTATGAATGTAGTGAATGTGGAAGATCCTTCTGTAAGAAGTCACAACTGATTCTACATCAGAGAATTCATACAGGGGAGAAACCTTATGAATGTATCAAGTGTGGGAAAGCCTTCAGCCTCACATCAGGCCTACGAAAACATCAGAGGAGTCACACAGGGGAGAAACCTTATTCATGTATTGAATGTGGGAAAACTTTTAGCCGAAAATCAGGCCTAAGAGTACATCAGAGAACTCATACAGGGGAGAAACCATATGAATGTAATGAATGTGGGAAAACTTTTGTCCAGAATTCAACTCTTAGAACACATCAAACAATTCACAAAGGGGAAAAACCTTATGAATGCTGTGAATGTGGTAAAACCTTTGCACAGAATTCAACCCTCAGAACACATCAGACAATTCACAGTGGTCTGAAACCCTATGAATGTAAGGACTGTGGGAAAGCTTTCAACCAGAAGTCAAGCCTGGCAATACATCAAAGAACTCACACAGGGGAAAAGCCCTATGAATGTAATGAATGTGGAAAATCTTTCAGTCAGAAGTCAAGCCTAGGGAAACACCAGAGAACTCACACAGGGGAGAAGCCTTATGAATGTAATGACTGTGGGAAGGCTTTCACTGCAAAGTCAGGCCTACTTGTACATCAGAGAACCCACACAGGGGAGAAACCTTATGACTGTAGTGAATGTGGAAAGGCTTTCAGTGAAAAATCTGGCCTAAGATTACATCAGAGAACTCACACAGGGGAGAAACCCTATGAATGTAATGAATGCGGGAGAGCTTTCACCTACAAATCAATTCTCAGAGGACATCAAGGAACTCATAAAGGGGAGAAACCCTATAAATGTGATGAATGTGGGAGAGCTTTCAGTCAGAAGTCAGGCCTAAGGAAACATCAGGGAACCCACACAGAGGAGGAACCCTATAATGTAATGAATATTGGAAAAGTTAGAAGTCAAACCTCAGAGACACACACATAGTGAAAACTTTATGAATGTATTGACTGGAGAAATTTCACTACAAGTTAGATACATCAGAGAACTACAATTCTTCTGTCCTGTAAGCTGAAAAGTGTTTTCCTGAATGTTTTCCGGAGTTGTCATTTGCCTGAATCTTTGCTTGAGTTGGTCACTCCCACACTCCAGCAAGCCTGGACCTGCCCAACTCTCTCTATGGCTCACCCTGGCATCTTACAGCTAATACAAAACTGCTTTTTGAATTAATGAAGGAGATTCACCCTCCAAAGAGGATATGTAAACATTAGCCTTTCCTGGTACAGACAGCTGATGGAGAATTGGGTATCAGTAATCCATGTAAACCTATAATGGGATGATCAGACAGAACTGGGTTGGAATCCTGGCTGCTTGCTAGGCCATGACCTCACCTCTCTGAGCCTCAGTTTACTCATTGGTGACATCAAAACAGAGATGCCCACTTTGTCGGGTTGTAATAAAGGATAAAGTGCTTAAGTATCCTAACACTGGTAGGATACCAGTTGCCATGACGTTCTTCAGTTTCTCCTCCTAAGAGAATCTTAACGGAAAACATTAAAAGAGGCAAAGGGAGACTGACGTATAGAGGTGACACAACTTGAAAATGAAAGAGACCTGAAGGAGAGAGAAATCAAAGCAAGAGGACAATCTGCAATGCTATGGAGGAATCATGGCTCCATTTCTTGGTCCCCAGGCTTTAACCCCTTGTTAAATGATTTTGACAGTTCATTGCCAGAGATTTACTTCACTTGTTTTCACAGATGAAATTTCAGGGCCTACCTCTGCAGCTATCTCAATGTATGACTGGGTTGAAACTTGCCCAAAATTGGAACTCTGATGTCACAGCACAGCTGGGTGCACTAAGGTTTTGGGTGAAATATGAGTTTCTCAACCCTCAATCTTTCCTTAACCTCTGTCACAATTTTTAAAAATATCTGAAGACCAATTACATAATATTTCTATTTTTGCCTAAAGCAACTCAAGTTTTTATTTACATATATCTTTTTAAAAGGAAATTTTATATTACTGCCACTAAATGAAACCAAGTTTTCACTCACCCTATATAGAAAGTAATTGAACAAATGTTTATAAAAACAAAACAAGAATAAAAAATTTTAAATTGCAAATACTCTAATCACTACACAATTTCATCCTTGAGTAGCATTTGCAAGAGGACTTGAAGGAACCTCTTAGCTATGGGAAGGATCCTTTTTTCTAGCTCTTAATGTCTTGTCACTGAAAATACCTCAGAGGTCTTGAACTCTGAAAGATTGGGATGCCCTGTGTTAATACCCATGATGTGGTAGGGAAGAGACAGTGCAGCCCAAGCCAGTTGTGGTTGAGTTACGAAAAGTAAAGGTCTTTTAAGTGTCTCATTTTGAGATTCTGGGGATGATCCCAACCAAAGAAACTCCTGGTGGTCAGCACTAATATATCAAACAAATTATTTTCACTTTGTAGAGGTGGACTTTAGGATACTTGGTTTGTTTGTGATGTGGCCTGTGAACCATTTCAAAAAGGTTCCTATTTGAGGAAAACTTCTTCATATTTGGTTGTAGGGGTTCAGATATTCTAATATACCTCAAAACAAGGAAAACCAATCATTTTTACAAAATCATAATTCATGATAAAACTCTTATCTTCCAATAGTGGTGATGAGCCACCAAACGAGACTTGTAAAGAAGTGTCCAAAACCTAGTTTATGATTTTGATGAATTCAAGAAAACATACAGTTAGGTGGTTTATCAAGCTTTTCCTCATTGTTAGGGTGAGAAAAATGATTTTTGCTGCTTTCTGAGTCAACCAGAAGTGAAAGTCTGAACCTAATTTTACAAGTACACTTCTGGTGCTATGAGTATAGTATAGGGAGCAGGAAAGGAAGGATGTTAATGCACTTATCTTGCCAAAATAGCAGTTGCTTAGACTAGGGTGAGACAGTGGAGCTTTTGTGAGTGTTTAAATTTTAACCTATATTTTAAAAGTATATCCAAAAGGAATTGCTTTTAATTAGGTGTTGTAGGAGTTAGGATGTGTGGTGGTTAGTTTCATATGTTAATTTGACCAGGTGATGGTACCCAGGTGCCTGGTCAAGCAAGCAGTGGCCTAACCGTTGATGCAAGGACATTTGTGGCTGGTTATTAACCCAGAAGGCTGGTTTATTAAATCATCAGTCAATTGGCTGCAGCTATGACTGATTACATCAACAAAGGGCATGTCTTCCACAATGTGAGAATGCAATCAGCTGGATTTAATCCAATCAGTTGAAGACTTTTAAGCAAGACAAATAGAGGACCTTCACTTCTTCAACTAGCCTGCAAAGCAATTCCTGAGTTCATCGGAGTTACCAGTTCACTGCCTGAGGAGTTCATCAAATACCTTCATTGCCAGTTTGCTGCCTGTCCTACGGAATTTGGGCTCATGCATCCCCACAGTTGCATGAGACGCTTGTATGAAATCTTTTACATAGATATCTCTTGTTGATTCTGTTTCCCTAGAGAACCCTAACTAATACAGGATGTGTGCTGGTTTGAATCTGTTATGTCCCCACAAAAGCCATGTTCTTTAATGTAATCATGTGAGAACAAACTTATTAGTCTTGATTAAGGTGGAACCTTTGAATGTTTCCCTGGAGATGTGACCCACTCAACTACTCAACTGTGGGTGAGAACGCTGATTGAATTATTTCCATGGAAGTGTGGACACTGCCCATTCAGGGTGGATCTTGATTAGTCCACTGGACTACTTAAGAGAGCTCAAGAGCTGATACAGACCCAGACACTTAAGAACACTTGGAGACATATGGAGATGCAGACAGGACATTTGGAGATGCTAAGCTAAGAGATGAAGCCTGGAGTTTGCCCTAGAAAAGCTAAGAGATGACCCCTAGATGCTTAAAAATGCCCTGGGAGAAAGAAGCAAGGATGCACAGGAGCTGAGAGAGGTGAACAAGACAGAAACACAGAGATATTTTGGAGAAAGCCATTTTGAAACAACCCAGGAGCAAAGGAACAGCAGGCACCAGCCATTTGCCTTCCCTGCGGACAGAGGTGTTCCAAACACATTGGCCGTTCTTCAGTGAAGGTATCATCTTGTTGATGACTTAGCCTGGACACTTCTATGGCCTTAGAACCATAACTTTGTAACCTATTAAATCCCCTTTATAAAAGCCAATCCACTTGTGGTATTTTTTCATAACAGCAGCATTAGCAAACCTGAACAATTTGGTACCAGAGAAGCTGGATGCTGCTGAGTTTGCAAATACCAAATATGTTGCAACAGCTGTTTAAATGTTTAAGGGGTAGATTCCAGAAGAACTATGAGGAGCTTGATAGAAAAGACCTACACTGCTTTCAAAAGACTTGGTAAATATATGGACTCTAAAGATAATTCTGATGAGGCCTTGAACAGAAATGTTGAACTTGTCATTGCAAACTGGAAGAAAGGTGATCCTTGTTTTAAATTGGCAGAGTATTTGGCAAAATTGAGTCCTGGTGTTGGATGGAAGGCAAAATTGGAAAGCAATGAGCTGGGATACTTAGTTGAAGAGATTTCAAAACTAAATGTGAAAAATGCAGCCTGGCTTCTCCTTGCAGCTTATAGTTAAATGTGAGAGGAAAGAGATAAGCTGAGAACTGAACTCTTGGGTACAAAGAAACCAGAGTTTGCCCCAGAGAAGTTAAGAGAGGATCCCCAGATGTTTAGAGAGAAACACCCTGGGAGAAAGAAACAAGGATGTGCAGGAGCTGAGAGAGAGGAGCAAAGACTTCAGAGGCCCAGAGGCATTTTGGAGAAAGCCATTTTGAAACACAACCCAGGAGCAAAGAACCAGCGGATATGAGCCACATGCCTTCCCAGCTGACAGAGGTGTTCCGGATCCCACTGGCCATTCTTTAGTGAGGGTATCCTCTTGTTGATGACTTAGTTTGGACACTTTTATCTCTTTAGAACTATAAATTTGTAACTTAATAAATCCCCTTTATAAAAGCCAATTTATTTCTGGCATTTTGCACCACAGCAGCATTAGCAAACTGGAACAGGATGAAAGAAGAAGAGGCATCAAGGAGGACACCTAGATTTGGGGCATGAACAACTGGGTAGATAATGATGGCATTAATTGTCAAGGGGAGGATGATGGAGGAAGTGACTAAAATAGAGTGGGTTAAGAGGTATGTTTTGAATGTGCTAATTGGTAGATGTGATAAGCAATTGAGTATGAGTCTGGATAAAATGGTGCTAGCAAATTTGTTGATGGAAATCTCAGTGTGGTCAGCTGAGATGAAAATCAGTACCACTGATGAGTTCAATTAGGAAGAGAATGAGAAGTAGTTAGGAACCAATGATCCAACACTGGAATTCATTAATATGTAGACAGCAGGGATAGAATGGGGAACCACCAAAGAAGATGAAAAGAAGCTGCTAATGTGTTAGGGAATTAGTGTATGCTGCCTAGAAACTAGAGAAGAAACTCTCAATAAGGAGAAAGTATCCAAGCACTGCAAATATTGCTGAAAGATCATGTAAAGGGAAATACAGAATTAGGGTTTTGCTTGACAGGATTGCATTCATGGCCTTAAGTGTATGGCCATTTAAATGAAAATGTGTTGGCAAAACTGACTTCCATATAGGTTAAAAGGAAATGGGAAGTTGTAGAGACCTACTTAAACAGCTCTCAGGAGGTCTATGTTATGGTCAGGAGAGATAGAGGACACAAGGTCAAAACAACTGTCTTGTATATAATTTGCATCATTCATTTCTCATTTTCAAACCATCACCAATAATATATTCACATCTCTTAATATTGTGAACTTTAAAACAAAGTCCTCAAGTGTCCTAGGGCATGTGAGAGGGGATACGGTCCAGACCAGCGGTGAAAGATTTGGCCTGAGATGGGACCAGGAATATTCCTTGGACTGTGATTGTGTGGTGGCTTGAAGTTTTGTGGCCCAGAAAATCATGGTTTTGTTCTTCATCCATTCCTGTGGTTATGGACATATGAGATATTTTGAAGATATTATTTCTAGTCAAGATGTGGACATCCAAGTCAGGATGGATCTTAAATCTGTTACTGGAGTCATTATAGTGAAGGCCACAAGGAAGAGACCATGAGGAAAAGCCAGAAGGTGGAAGTCATCTGAACTCAGAAGAGAAAGAAGATGGTGCAGTGTGCATTGCCATGTGACAGAAAAGCAAAGGAACCTCAAAAATTTCCAGCCAGGCAGAAGATATTTATGCTGCAATGAAGCAAGCCTAGCCTCTGAAACCATGAGCCAATAAATTCCTGTTAAGTTAACCCATTGTATGGTATTTGTTTTAGCAACTGAGAAATGAAAACTGTTTTGGGTACCAGAAAGTGGGATCCTGCTGCGACAAATGCCTACAAATGTGGAAGTGGCTTTGGAATGGAATAAGGGATAGAGTCTGGAAGAATTGTGAAATTCTTGATTAAAAAAAAAGACTATATTGGTGTGAAAAGACTGATGGTAGAAATATGGCCATTAAAGTTATGATGAATGTGTTATTAGAAGAAGGATGATCCTTGTTATAAAGTTGCAGGTTACTTGGTAAAATTGTTTTTCCAGGTCAGATTGAAAGTGGAACTTGTAGGAGGGCAGGGTAAGATGGCAGAGTGGTGAGCTGTGGAACTTAGTTACTCCTCTAAGATAGCTGGTAAATAGCCAGGAACTGCCTGGAAAATGGGGGGACTTCTGTGAATGAGCACACATTGTATACCAGTCTGGAACAGGTGGAACAGCTGAGATCACAGTGAAGAAGTATAAGGTTCCCTGGCCAGGGGCCTGCTGCTCCTCCCGCACAGGCATAGCAGACTGTCTTGAAGCTGGTTCCCTGAGGGAAAAAGAAGCAGTCTGCTGGGAGCAAGGAAGGGGGGGTTAAACAGGCTCCAATTGAAGAATTAATTAGCAAATTAGGACTGCTGAATAAAAGCTCCAAGCACAGATAAATCAAGAGAAGCATGAACCAGGTTTTGCCCTAGCAGAGAGGAGGTGGGGCTAGTGACACTAAATAAACAAGAACAACAAAAAAACAGAAAAAAACAAACCAGAAAAAATCTCCACAAAAACTTGGAGTTGGAGGAGATCAATACTGGAAGATGGCTGGGCCCTAAGAAAAAGGGGCACTTAGAAATGGGTACCAACACTGGTGCTTGATTGACAAGCCCAGGGAGTTGGGGTCCACCTCTGAAAAGGGTTTTTTTTTTTTTTTAATTTTTTCTTTCTCTCCATTTCATCATCATCATTGTTATTCTTCTTCTTCTTATTATTATTATTATTTACTTTCCAATAGTCCATTAGCGCTGCTGGAATTCTCAGGTTTCTGCAAAGGCAGAATTGAAGTTGTCTGAGTAACAGTCAGGATAAGGAGATAATTTCCTAAAGAGCTTATCTCTACTGGGAGTGAGGGAAAGTAGCTCAGCCATGCTACAACTGTGACTGTAATCCTGGCAGAGATGGGGCTGAGAGAAAAAATACAATGAAGTAAAATAAAAATGAATAAAAATGGAGGCTAATTTCCTGAAGAGCTTATAATTCCCTAAAGAGCTTATCTCTACTGGGAGCAAGGGAAAGTAGCTCAGCCATGCTACAACTGTGGTTGTAATCCTGGCAGAGATGGGCCTGAGAGAAAAAATACAATGAAGTAAAATAAAAAAGAATGAAGATGGAGGCTTTTGGAGTTGGCTGAATGCAGAGTGCTGGAAAAGGGCTTTTCCCCATGAGGGGGTGGGGGTGCTGGTGCACAGAGCCAGGAACCAACTCCAGGGTGAAGTTGGTGGTGAAACTTGGAGGCTGGGGAAAGGCTCTGAAAAGGTAGATTTTTTCCCTTTTTTTTTTTTAACCTTTTCTTTTTTTGTTGTTAGCTTTTCTTCTTTTTAAAAACTATTCTAAGTAGCCCACTAGAGACAGCCTCAGATTTTTTAGTTGGCAGCTGGACCCAGTCAAGTGTGGAGCTAAGATAGATCTGAGAGACAAAGCAATGAGTCAAGTGAGGGAGATAATTCTCTCAAGGGTATAACTTCCCCAAGAAAAGGTAAGGCAGGCCCAACTCAAGTGGTGGCCCTCCCTCAGAGAACTCAACCCCCAAGGGCTGGAAAACAAACAGTTTAAGTCTGTTATGCTCCTGGCAGGGACAGGAGTTCCTAAGAATTGGAGGCACTGTATCTCTTTATGTAGGTGGGGAGCTGCAGGATGACAAGTGTCACCTGTTAGCATAGGAAAAGCACAGAGTATAGAGGCTTTGGAGGGTCTGACAACCTGCTGGGTCTCATTCTCAGGGAAAAAATGCAGATTATACCCTCCTCCTGAGATCTGGGCCAATCTGGACTGTGAAAATCTGATTGGGGTCAATCATATTTGGGGAGACAACCTCATAAAAAGGTTACAAAGAGGCAGGGCAAGAACCAGAAAAACAAGACCTGAAAAGTTCATTCAAATAAGCTATCCTAGAGGTCTAGAATAAGTTGAACTAAATGCAAACAACAGAGAACAAAGCCAACCAGCAAGAATACCACAGCTAAAAGAGTAAAAATGAGCTCCAGAATAAACCAATCAAGAAAATGAGAAACCTGCACAGCAAAAGATCACAAGTCGTACTAGGAAAATGCAAAAATATGGACCAGCCAAAGGAACAAACTAACACTTCAACTGAGATACAAAAGTTGAAACAAGTAAGGATGTTCAAACAGTCTCTTAAATAAAATCAGTGACCTGAAGGAAAGTGTGGCAAAAGAGATGAAAGATACAAAGAAGGAACTGAAGGATATGAAGAAGACACTTTATGGGTGAACATAAAGAATTCATAAGCTTGAAAAAACAAATGGCGGAACTTATGGGACTGAAAGGTACAATAGAAGAGAAGAAAAACACAATGGAGACATACAACAGCAGATTTGAAGAGACAAAAGAAAGGATCAGTGAACTAAAAGAAAGGACATCTGAAATCCTACTCAAAAGAACAAATAAGGAAAAGAATGGGAAAATACAAACAGGGTCTTAGGGAACTGAATGACAACATGAAGTGCATGAATATACATGTGATGGGTGTCTCAGAAGGAAAATAGAAGGGAAAAGGGGCAGAAAGGCCAATGGAGGAAATAATCACTGAAAATTTCCTAACTCTTATGAAAGACATAAAATTAGAAGCTCAAGAAGCACAGCATACCCCAAACAGAATAGATATGAATAGACCTACCTCAAGACAGTGATCAGATTGTCCAATGTCAAAGAGAATTCTGAAAGCAGCAAGAGAAAAGTGATCTATCCCCTACAAGGGAAGCCCAATAAATCTATTTCTCCACAGAAACCATGGAGGCAAGAAGGCAATAGTATGATATATGTAATACTGAAAGAGAAAACCTGCCAAGCACGAATTCTGTATCTGGCAAAACTGTCATTCAAAAATGAGGGAGATTTTAAAATATAAAAGGAAAGAAGTTTGGAGAAGAGTGTAGAAATGAAGACTATCAGGGAGGGTAAAAGGAGAGAGAGACAAAAAATAAGATATGGCATAAACAATCCAAAAGACAAAATACTGGAAAAATGTACTGCCCTTACAGTAATAACATTGAATGTTAATGGCTTAAACTCCTCAATAAAAATACATAGACTGGCAGAATGGATTAAAAAAACAGGACCCATCTATATGCTTTCTACAAGAGACTCACTTTAGACAGAAGGACAAAAATAGATTGAAATTGAAAGGTTGGAAAAAGATATATCATGCAAACAATAACCAGAAAACAGCAGGGGTAGCTATATTAATATCAGATGAATTAGACTTTAAATGTAAAATAATTAAAAGTTACAAAGAAGGACACTATTAATAAAAGGGACAGTTCACCAAAAAGACATAATCAAATATTTATGCATCAAGCCAGAGGACCCCAAAATACATGAGGCAAACACTGAGAATACTGAAGGGAGAAGTAGGCACCTCTACAGTAATAGTCAGAGACTTCAGTACACAATTCTCATCAATGAATAGAACATCTAGACAGAGGATTAATAAGGAAATAGAGATGTTGAATTGTACAATAAATGAGATAGGTTTAACAGACATTTATAAAACACTACACCCCAAAACATCAGGGTACACATTTTTCTCAATTGCCCATGGAAAATTCTCTAGGATATACCACATGTTGAGTCACAAAGCAAGTCTCAACAAATGTAAAAATATTGACGTTATACAAAACAGTTTTACTGATCATAATGGAATGAAGTTGGGAACCAATAACAGGCAGAAGGTCAGAAAATTCACTAATATATGGAGGCTAATTAATACACTCTTAAAAAACCAATGGGTAAAGGAAGAAATTACAAGAGAAATTAATAAATATCTTGAGGCAGATGAAAATGAAACCACAATATATCAAAACTTATGATATGCATCAAAGATGGTGGTGAGATGGAAGTTGATTGCCCTAAACAGCTATATTTATAAAGAAGAAAGACCAAAAATTTAGGAATTAACTGTGCACCTGGAAGAACTAGAGAAAGAACAGCAAATTATCCCAAGGAAAACAGAAGGAAAGAAATAACAAAGATTAAAGCAGAAATATATGATGGACCCTTAGCTAGGTAAACAAAAAAATATTAAAAGAGAGGATGCAAATAAATAATATCAGAAATGCAAAAGGGGACATAACTACTGACCCCACAGAAATAAAGGAGATAATGAGAGGACACTATGAGCAACTATATGCTAATAAACTAGACAACTTAGAAGAAATAGATAACCTGAACAAACCAATCAAAAGTGAAAAGATTGAGTCAGTCATCAAAAGCTCCCAAAGAAGAAAAGCCCAGGACCAGACAGCTGCACATGTGAATTCTACCAAGCATTCAAGAAACAATTTGTACCAATCCTGCTAAAACTTTTCAAAAAAATTGAAGAGGAGGGAAAACTACCTAATTCTTTCTATGAAACCAAGATCATGCTGATACCAAAGCGAGGCAAACTATACTATAGTCCAATCTCCATAATGAATACAGATGAAAAATTCCCAAAAAGTACTTGCAAATTGAATCCAGCCACACATTAAAAGAATTATACACCATGACCAAGTAGGATTTATTTCAGGTATGCAAGGCTGGTTCAGCACAAGAAAATCAATTGATGTAATACATCACACCAATAAATCGAAGTGGAAAACCCACGTGATCATCTTGATTGATGCAGAAAAGACATTTGATAAAATTCAACATCCTTTCTTGATAAAAGCACTCAAAAGTATAGGAGCAGAAGGGACCTTCCTCAATATGATAAAGTCAATATATGAAAAACCCACAGCAAACGTACTCAATGGGGAAAGACTTCAACCTTTCCCTCTAAGATCAGGATCAAGATAAGGATTACCAGTGTCACCATTGTTATTCAACATTTTGCTGGAATTTCTAGCTAAAGTACTTGGGCAAGAAAAAGAAAAGGCATACAAATTGGAGAGGAAGAAGTAAAATTTGCACTTTTTGCAAATGACATGATCCTTTATGTAGAAAATCTGGAAAAATCTACAGCAAAGCTACTAGAGCTAATAAATGAATACAGCAAACTGGCAGGTACAAGATCAACAAGCAAAAGTCAATAGTGTTCCTGTACACTAGTAATGAGCAACACAAGGAAATCAAGAAAAATATTCCATTTACAATAACAACCCAAAAAATCAAATATTTAGGAATAAATTAACCAAGGCCACAAAAGACCTATACACAGAAAAGTACAAGAAATTGCTAAAAGAAATCATGGAGGACCTAAATAAGTGGAAGGAATATCATGTTTGTGGACTGGAAGACTAAATATATCTAAGATGTAAATTCTACCTAAATTGATTTATAGATTCAATGCAATACCAATTAAAATCACAGCAACTTACTTTGCAGAAATAGAAAAACAAATAATCAAATATATTTGGAAGAGCAGCGTGCCTTGATTATCCAAAAATATCTTTAAAAAAGAGGAATGAATTTTCATAGTACTTGATAAAGCATATTTACAAAGCTACAGTGGTCAAAACAGCATCCTACTGGCAAAAAGATAGATATACCAACCAATGGAATAAAATTGAGTGTTCAGAAATAGACCCTCTCATCTATGGACAATTGATCTTTAGTAAGGTGGTCAGGCCAACATAAGTGGAACAGTGCAGCCTCTTCACAAATGTTTTGGAAAACTGGATATCCATATCCAAAGGAATGAAATGGATCAGAGACCCAAATATTAGAGCTAAGACCATAAAAGTTTTGGAAGAAAATGTAGGAAAACATCTTAAAGATTTTGTGATGGAGGTCATTTCCTAGACCTTACACCCAAAGCACGAGCAATGAAAGAAGAAATAGATGAATGGGGTCTCCTCAAAAGTAAACACATCTGTGCCCAAAGGACTTTGCCAGAAAAGAAAAAGGCAGCCTATGCAATGGGAGTCAATATTTGGAAACCACATATCAGATAAGTGTTTACTATCCAGATATATGAAGAGATCCTAGAATCAACAACAAAAAGGTGGCAAACAACCCAGTTAAAAATGGGCAAAAGTCATAGACACCTTTCTGAAGAGGAAATACAAATGCTCAAAAACATGAAAAGAAGCTCAGCTTCACTGAGTCTTAGGGAAATGGCAATCAAAACCACAAAGAGATATTTCACACCTACTAGAATGGCCATTATCAATAAAACAGAAAAGGACAAGGGTTGGAGAGGATCTGAAGAAAGGGCACACTTATTCACCATTGGTGGGAATGTAGAATGTTGCAGCCACTCTGGAAGGCAGTGTGGCAGTTCCTCAGGATACTAAGAATAGAATTGCCAAATGATCTGGCAATTCCATTACTGGATATATATTGGAAGAACTGAAAGCTAAGACATGAACGGACTTTTGTAAACTGATGTTCATAGTGGCATTATTCACAATTCCCAAGAGATAGAAACAGCCCAAATGCCCATCAATGGATGAGTGCATAAACAAACTGTGGTATATACGTATGATGGAATATTACACAGATATAAGACAGAATAAAGTCATGGAGCATATAACAATGTGGATGAACCTTGAGGATTTTATATTGAGCAAAATTAGCCAGAAACAAAAGGACAAATACTATGTTCTCACTAATATGAACTAACATTAATGAGCAAATTTGAGAGTTAAAGCTGAGAATGCAGATTAACAGGAAATAGAAATAGGGTAGAGATCAGGTACTTGATCTGAAGTAGTATGGAATGTTCAACAGGATTGATTTTATAGATCCAGAAATGGATAGCACAGTACTGTGTGATGTTAGCACAATATTGTAAGTGCACTGGACAAAAATGACTGTGAGTACAGTTGAAAGAATAAGGCTAGGGGCATGTATGACACCAGAAGGATAGAAGATAAAGACTGGGTCTGTATAATTTAATGATACCTAGAGTGATCAGTGATGGTGATTAAATGTACAAATACAAGAATGTATTTACATGAGGGAGAATAAATGAATGTCACCATTGCAAGGTGTTGAAAATGGGATGGTAATGAGGAAAATATATAATCAATGCATACCAGAGTCTACAGTTGATAGTAGCATTGTAATATTCTCCCATTAATTGTAACAAAGGCAATATATCAAAGCTAAATGTCTATAAGAGGGGGCTTTAAGGAAGGGGTATGGGATTCTTCATGGTGATGTTGTTGTCTGACCTTTTTATTTTATGTTTTTTTAAATTCTTATTTTAATTTTTTTGGAGTAATGACTGTGTTCAAGGGCTGATTTTGGTAGTGAATGCAAAACCATATGATGATACTGTAAATAATTTTTATTTTTCACTGTGGATGATTGCATGGTATGTGAATATATCTCTATAAAATTGCAGCAGAAGAAAATAAACTGATACAAGTACTAGAGGAAATGTGGAGATAGGGATGTACCTATTTGCATTTGGTGGGGAAGTAGAATTGTGTAGCCCATCTGGAGGATCATGTGGTAGTTCCACAAGAAGCTAAGAATGGGGTTGCCATTAGGACCTGCAACCCCATTACTGGGCATATACTTGGAAGAATTCAGAGCAGGGATACGAATGGACATTCGCACACTGGTGTTTATGGTGGCAGGATTCACGATTTGTAATGGATGGACATGGCCTAAAGGTACATCGAATGATGAACAGAATGGTGATCTGTGGTGTATGCATACAATAGAATAGAAGGAATGAAGTTGTGAGGCATGCAACTAGGTGAATGGATCTTGAGGACAGCCTTTTGAGTGAAATAAGCCAGAAACAAAAAGACAAACATTATAACGCCTCACTAATATAGATTAACTAAAATGTGCAAACTCTGAGAATGGAATCTTAGAGTATGGATTATCAGGAGAAAGCTTATTGTAAAGGTCCCTAGACTGTAAGCTCTTACAGCAGTCACATCTATTCCTGAGTTGTAATGGTTATCCCTGAATTCTGAGATGCTGAGCTCTTTGTGTATAACCTGGTCAGTGTCTGGAACTTCAGGTATCTGTGGGACACCTGAGACTCAGAGCTAGAGTTCAGCATCTATGAATGTCAGTGTTACCTCATACAGCAACTGTTAAAAAAGCTGAAAAAGATTTCAGACTTCTATTTAGAGATATGAATGAAGTGGATCTGGTTAGGACTAAGGTAAATCAGACAAAAGGGTAAAGAACAATATTGATGGTATTTTAAAACATCAGCTTCTTTGTGAGACCAAAGGAAGAGATGCTTACTTGGTGGAAAATCTATATTTCCTGTAACACGCTATATACTTTAACTTGTATGGTCAGTTTATTCAAAACCATAAGTACATGGAACTTTTAATAGGGATTGAAATCTTGTTGGTTTATACAGGTTAGTGTGAGTCCCCAATATATCCCAAAGTAATTTACACAGAGAATAAAGATGTATTTGCAAAGCCTCTTTGAAGTATTGGTGTAAAATGTGGAAATATTCAACTTCCCCACCTGGGGAATTAATGATATTCTCACAAGCACTGGAGACTACCAATTTAGATGGCTGAGCCTTCAATCTTGGGACTTGCCCTTATTAAACTTGTTACTGCAAGAGAGAGGCTAAGTCACTTGTAACTGTGGCTAATAGTCACCTCCAGAGAACCTCTTTTGTTGCTCAAATGTGTCCTCTCTCTCTACCAACTTGGCAGATAAACTCACTGCCCTCCCCCCTATGTGGGTCATGACTCCTGGGGGGGTGTATATTTCCCTGGCATTGTGGGACTTTACTCCTGAGGATGAACCTGGACCCAGCATCATGGGATTGAAAAAGCCTTCTTGACCAAAAGGGGGAAGAGAAATGAAGCAAAATAAATTCCAGTGGCCTAGAGATTTCAGATGGAGTCAAGAGTTCATCCTGGAGGTTATTCTTATGCATTATATAGATATCCCTTTTTAGTCTTTAGTGTATTGGAATAGTTAGAAGGAAATACCTGAAACTTGACCTGCAGTGCAGTAGCTTTGATTCTTGAAGACAATTGTATAACTATACAGCTTACACAGTGTGACTGTGTGATTGTGAAAACCTTGTGGCTCAAGCTCCCATTATCCAGTATATGGACAGATGAGTAGGAAAATGGAAACAAAAATTAAATGAATAGTAGGGTGGATGGAGGGGATGGGATGTTTTGGGTGTTCTTTTTTATATGTATTTTTATTCTTATTTTTTTTCCTGGAGTAATGAAAATGTTCAAAAGCTGTGGTGATTAATGCAAAGCTATATGATGGTACTGTGAACAATTGTATACTTTGGATTATTGTATTGTATGTTAATATCTCAATAAAACTGAATTTTTAAAAAGTGGAACGTGTAAGAATTGAATGTGGTATTTAGCTGAGGTGATTTCCAACCTAAGTGTGGAAAGTGCAGCTTCTCCTTACAGGTTATAGTAAAATGTGAGAGGAAAGGTATAAGCTGAGAACTGAACTCTTAAGCACGAAGTAAACAGAAATTTTTGGTTTGGAAAATTCTGATCCTAACTAGGTAGCGTGCTCTGAGATAGGCACCAGAAGTGGCTCTGTCAGGGACCTCTCTCAACTTTTGGGAAGTGAGTCCCCAGAGGACAGGGCTCCATGTGATGGTTTAACTAAACAATCTTTTGTTAAAGAGCATGTCCTTTATCATGTGTACAGTCAGCCATTTCAGTGGAAGTCAGGATTTGAAATGCTGGTATCCAGGAAGGATCTGTGAAAGGTTCTATCATCTGATGATTTGAATTCCCTCAGACTGTATGCAAAGCCAACAAGTTTTTTAGTGAAATTTGCATGAATAGAAGCAATTCTTGAAAGGGCAGAGAAGGGGCAAATTGAAGGAAGAACATCTTCCAGGCCAGAACCATGGAAGCTGATATCCAGACCCAACTGATGTTGAGTCAAGAGAGCATGCCCACCCGCATGTGTTGTTAGAACAGGTCTGTCCCTACCCTTGAAGGAGGTAGGCTATCTATCCCCACTCTTGGAGGGAGAGGGCCTTGCACCCTGCTGTTCAGGGATAGTGCTGCCACCTGAATGGTCAGAGATGGTGTTGCCTGTTGTTAGGTGTTTGTGGAGAGCCTGGTTGCCACTCCAGTGCTTAGAGATGGTGGGACCTGTGCCCTGGGGTTCATGAAGCACCTGAATGCTTGGAGTGGGTAGGATCTACACCTGAGTATTCAGGGAGAGCATGGCTGCTGTGAAAGCTCTTGGAAGGGGTGGCCCTCCTGCTCTATCAGGTCTGCAAAACAAAGAATCAAGCCACAATGGCTTCCAGATCTTGAGATCTAATAGTGTTTGCCCTGCTGGGTTTCAGAAATGTTTGAGACTCATGACTTCTGTTTTCCTTCCAGTTTCTCCCTTTGGAATGAGAATGCTTATCTTATGCCTGTCCCACCCTTGTATTTTGGAAGAAGATAGTTTGTTTTCTAGGTTTCACAAGTCCATCAGGCAGGAATTTTACCCCATGGCAGACCACACCCATAACTGATTTTGATGAGATTTTGGCATTGTTCTAAAATGACTTAAGGCTTTTCAATGTTGTGATGTAATAAGTGTAATTAATGTGTCTTCTTTTTTATTAGACTTTAGCATTGCTCTAAAATGACTTAAGGCTTTTGGAATCTTATGATATAATGAATGTAATTAATGTGTGTTCTTGGGGTTCTGAGGGTAGACTGTGGTGGCTTGGAGTTATGTGCCTTAGAAGAAACAGGTTTTAGTTCACAAAATTCCTGTGGTTATGAGCCCATTGTAAATAGAGTCTTTTGAAGATCTTTTTAGCTAAGGTGTGGACATCTGAATCAGCATGGGTCTTAATCCTGTTACTGGGTTTCTTATAGAGAAGGCCATAGGTAAGAAACCACAGGGAGCATCCAGAAGCTGGAGGTCAACAGAACACAGAAGAGAAAGGAGAGGACATTATCAGGTGCATTATCATGTGATAGAAAAGCTAAGGACCAAGAATTGCTGGGAGCTAATTCCAGAATACCACAGCCTTTGGTGAGAAAGTATCTTCTTGCTGATGCCTCAGTTTTGTACTTCAACTAGCCTCAAAACTGTGAGCCAGTAAATTACCGTTGTTTAAGCTAACCATTGTATGATATTTATTTTTGCAGCTAGGAAACTGAAACTGTTGGGGAGGCAGACTGCTTGAGTACAGATTCAGAGAGGGTGTATGTTGTCATCAGAAGATAGCAT
The DNA here is from genome assembly GCF_015220235.1 of Choloepus didactylus. Classification (NCBI taxonomy): domain Eukaryota; kingdom Metazoa; phylum Chordata; class Mammalia; order Pilosa; family Megalonychidae; genus Choloepus; species Choloepus didactylus. The sequence goes on from NC_051316.1 coordinate 23,949,240, forward strand.
CAGTTTTTGAAATATGAGTCCTTGTCATCACCTAGGAACAGTGTCGTTTTAAGCTGAAGCAAGTAATTGTGAAACTCGTATCTTGGAGAGTGGGAAAAATAATTTAAAAATGTAATAACAAGTGTATGTTAGTAGGGCTTTGCTCTCTATTGGAGAAATCATTTGAGATTTGTGATTAAAAAATCAACTTCATGTTAGAGTACATTAAAAAGCAATTGTCTTGTATCCATCGTTTTGGAAATGACTAAATTACAGGATCTTAGGGAACATTAGATGAAGTACAGCACAATGGCTTGAGAGTGCAGACTGAAGCCAAACTGCTAGAGTTCAAGCCCCAGCCTCCTTCTTTTGTTAGATGTGTGACATGAGTGAAGTCACATAACTTGTCTGTGCTTCAGTATCTTCATCTGTAATATATGGGTGGAGATATTAAAAGTCTCTATGTCATAGGGTTATTGTTAAGATTAACTGAATCAATGTATGCAAAATGCTTTTAACTAGGCTTGGCACATGGTGCTTTATAAAGTATCTGTTTTCAGAACACAGTAAAAAGTAGCTTTAGACCTAGAGGTGAAGGAAGCGGCCATTTGCCAAGCTTGGAAAGTAAACATCACAGGTGTCCTCAGGAGCTGACCCTCATGCCAGTGGCTGCCCTCAGCATAGTCAGATGGACAATTTCATATCTTTCCACATGGATTTATTTTATCTAAATTATGTAAGGTAAAACAATATTTACAATGAGGTTTAAAATACAAAAATCCAAATTTAAAAAAAATGTATTAGCACAATTATATATCATAACTAGGTAGAGTTTTTCCGAAATATGCAAGACTGATTAAAAAATCAATGTAATTCAGCATATTAATAGTCTAATTGAGGATAACTATATGATCATGTGAATAAATGCAGAAATAGCATTTGACAAAATTCAACACCCATTCATGATGAAAACTCAAGAAATCTTCATTAACTTAATAAAAAGTACATACAAAAACCTACAGCTAACATCATAACCTAATGGTGAGAGACTGAATACCTTCCCCCAAATTCAGGTGCGTCAGACAAGGAGTTTCTCTCTTACCACTACTATTCAGCCTTGTGTAGTAATTCCTAGCTAGGGCAATAAGAAACTAGAAATAAAAGGCTGACAAATAAGAAAGGAAGAAATAAAACTGCTTTTATTTGCAGATGACACAGTTGTCTATGTAGAATACCCTAGGAATCTACAAAAATATTCTTAGAACTAATGATCTAATTTAGCAAGGTTGCAGAATTCACTTTCAATACAAAACAGTCAATTGCTTTCCTATACACAAATGATGGTCAATTGGAATTTGAAATTAAAAAATAATGCCATATGCAATAGAACCAGCAATTGAAGTATTTAGGTATAAATCTAATAAAATGTGCTGAAACTGAATGTGGAAAACTGTAGAATACTGATGAAAGAAACCACAGATCTAATTAAATGGAGAGCTATACTGTGTTATAGATTGAAAATCTCATACTGTTTTTTTTAAATTGATTTATGGATTTAGTACAATTCCTATCAAAATCCCTGCAAGCTTTTTTTATAGCTAGCAACAGGCTGATTCTAAAATGTATATAGAGAGGCAAAGGAACTAGTATAGCCAAAACAATTCTGAGAAAACAAGAGACATCAAAGGACTCGACGTGATTTTAAGACATATATAATACTACAATCAAGACTGATATTGGCAAAAGGATTGATACATGGATGGAGACTGATCAATGGACTAGAAGTCCCAGAAATAGATGAAAACAAAAATACTCAACTGATTTTTCACAATGATGGAGGACGATTGAGTGGAGGTAGGATAGTGTTTTTACTGGATCATGTGTAATAATTGGATGTCTATGCATAAAAACAAAAATGGCTCTACACATTCCTCACACCTTACCCAAAAATTAACTCAAAACCAGTAATAGGCCTAAATGCAAAGCTATGAACATTCTTGGAGAAAATATCTGTGATCTTGGGTTTGGAGATAAGTTATTAGTTACAAAAGCAAAAGCAAACTCCATGAAAGAAAAAAAAAGTGATAAATTGGATGTTATCAAAATTAAAAGTTATTGCTTTGCAAGTTAAGCTATTAATGAAAAGATGAATGATGGACTGGGAGAAAATATTTGCGGATAGCATAGCTACTGAGTGCCTTTATCTAGAATATATTCAGGACTCTCAACAGTCAACAGTAAGTAAACAACTCATTTTAAAAATCTCACTAAAGGAGATAAATGGAAAGTGTGAAGGTTAATTTCAGGTCAACTTGGCTAGGATATGGTGACCAGTTGTTTGATAAGCATTAGCCTTGTTATTGTGAAGATATTTAGTAGATGGGATTTGTGTCTATAATGAGTTGACTTCATCTACAGCTGATGGCTACAATCAACAAAGGTTGCCCTTAGCAATGTGGGGGACTTCATCCAATCAACTGGAGTCTTAAAATTCCTAACTGAAAAACTTCAGTGGTCAGAAGGAAGAATTCAGACTCATCTTCAGCATTGGCTCTTGCTGAAATTTCTAGCCAGCTATCTTTCCTTTGGGAATTTGGACTAAGGATTTCAGCCTCATCTTTATTGGAGTTTTCAGCTTGTAGCCTGCTCTACATAGTTTGAACTTGCCAGCTCCCATGGTTGTGTGAGCAAAGATACATATACATATGTATCCTGTAACCTATCAATTCTGTTTCTCTGGAGAATCCTGACTAATACAAATGACACGAGTATATGAAAAGATTCTCAACATCATTTTGTATTAGGAAGTTGCTAATTAAAACAACAGTGATATGCTACTGCACACCTATTAGAATGGATAAAATCCAAAACTGAACAATATCAAATGCTGGAGAGAGGGGAGAAAACCAAACTAATTCATTGCTGGTGGGAATGCAAAATAATAATTCCTTTTGGAAGACAATTTGTCTATTTCTTACAAATTTAACATAGACCTACTATACAATACAGGAATTGTGCTCCTTAGGTATTTACCCAAGTGAACGGAGAACTTATGTTCACCAAAAATCCTGTCTGTGAATGTTTATTGCAGCTTTGTTTGTAATTGCCAAAAAACTGTAAGTAACCAAGATGATCATCAGTAGGTGAATGGATAAACAAACTGGCACATCCTTACAGTGTAATACTATTTAGCAAAATAAAGTAATGAGTTATTAACTCATGCAAAAACATGGTGGCTCTTAAATGTATTTTGCTAAGTCAAAGAAGCCAGACCAGAAAGGCTACATATTTTCTGATTCTGTTAATAGGAAATTCAGGAAAAGGCAAAAGTATTGGGACGGAAAACAGATCAGTGGTTGTGAGGTTTGGGGAGGGTGGAATGGTTTGACTACAAAGAGGATACACAGGAGAATTACCACAGGGATAAAGCTGTATGATACTAGACTGATGGATACATGATGCTGCACATTTTCAAAACAATTTTAGTTCACAAAGAATGAATTTTAATGTACAAAAATTAAAAAAAATCAAATGGGGTTGAGGGATTTCAAGTTGGAATGAAAAACTGATAAAAGAACCTATCTGTACTACAAAATGCATGACTTCCCTGAAGAGGTAGGGAAAAAATGTTGACCTAAGTAACTCTGGAAAACCTTATTCTAACTAGTAACTATGAGGATGAAGGTAGAGGAATATTCTAGAAGATGAAATTGTTTTTTACAGAGATAAAGGTTTACAATTCTGAAACTGCTTCACATGTTGGAATTGAACAAATAATTAAATGGATGGTGGATCATGGGAGCTGGTTTTCTAACTGTTGAGAAAAAACTATATAGTCACAATTGCTATCTATCATTTTTGTCAGCTTATACTTGTGAGTATATAAGTACAATATAGCTATTAAAAATTAGAAAATGTAAGTTTTTTTGTTGGTTTTAGATATTGTCTCTTTTTTTTACTTAACACACAGACTTTTTTTTTTTTTTTTTTTTTTTTTTGAGTTCAGGTTAGAAATCTGAAAAAGTTCTTACTGGGCCAAAATCAAGGTGTCTGGGCTGTGTTTCTTTTTGGAGGCTTTGGGGGAGAATACTTTTTCTTGCCTTTTCTAGTTTCTAGAAGCTGTCCATATTCCGTGGCTCCTGCCCCCAGCCCCCTTCCTTCATATTCAAAGCGAATAACAATGGGTTGTGTTCTTCTCACATGACATCACTCTGACCTTCTCTACTACCACCACCTTTCAATTTTAAGGATCCCTGAGATTACACTGGACCTACCTGGATAATCCAGGATAATCTCCCTATTTTAAGATTAGCTATTTAGTAACCTTAATTCCATTTTGCAACTGTAATGCTCTTGGATGTGTAACATAGCCTACTTACAGGTTTGGGGAATTAGGGCATGGGCATCTTTGGGACCATTGTCCATAAAGACGCTTTACATTTAAAGTGTGGTTCAGAAAGGAGGAAAGGGAGACAATCTCAATTTCTGTAGGCCCCAAACAATAAAATTCTTAGAAAGTTGGTTTCTGTCTTTTGCTTTTGCTTTGTTTTGCTTCAGACTGATCCTCATTTTCTATTGAGACATAATTCATATACATTAAATTCACCATTTTACAGTGTACACTTCAGTGCATTTTAATATATTCATGGAGATATGCAACTATCATCATTATCATTACAGAATATTCCATCATCCCAAAAGAAAACTCCATACCCATTAGCTGTTATCACTCCCTGTTTTTCCCTCCCTCCAGTTCCTGGTGCCACTAATCTACTTTCTCTATATATGGTTTTCCCTATTTCATGTATGTGTGGCCTTCTGTGTCTGGCTTCATTCACTGAATACATTTTTCTAGTCCATCCATGTTGTGGTATATATGGGTACTTCATTCCTTTTTAAGGCTAATATTCCATTATACATTTGTATCACATTTTGTTTATTTATCCTTTGATAAACACTTGGGTTGTTTCCCTTTCTTGGAGATTATGACTACTTCTATGAGCATTTGCGTTTGAATTCTTGGGGGCCCATATATTGTCAATTGCTGGGGTTGTATGGTAATTGTATGTGTGTCTTTTTGAGGAACTCCTATTTTCCACAGCAGCTACATCATTTTACATTCCCACTAGCAGTTTATAAGGATTCCAGTTTCTCCACATCCTCATCAATACTTGTTTTCTGTTTTTTATTTGTTTGTATATTATTATTATTGTCATCCTCTTAGGTGGCGAGTGGTTTTATTTTTGGTTTTGATCTACATTTTCCTAATAACTAAATGATACTGAGTATCTTCTCAGGGGCTTTTGGCCATTAGTATATCTCCTTTGGAGAGATATCTATTCACACTCTTTGTTCATCTTTTAATTAATTTGTCTTTTTTAAATTGTTGAGTTGTAACTATTCTTTATATATTCTGGATACTATACCTTCATCAGAGATATGATTTTCAAATACTTTCTCCCATTCTGTGGGTTGTCTTTTCACTTCTAATAATGTCCTTTGATGTATAGAACCTTTTAATTTTGCTGAAGTCCAGTATATCTATTTTTTCCTTTGTTGCTTTTATATTTGGTGTCATGTTTAAGAATCCATTTCCCAATCTAAGTTCATGAAATTTATACCTATGTTTTCTTCTAAGACTTTTATCTCTTACATTTCAGTCTTGGATCTATTTTGAGCTACTTTTTATATATGATGTGAGGTAGAACCTTCAACTTCATTCTTTTGTACATAGAAACCAGTTTTTCCAACAAGATGTGTTGAAAACACCATTCCACTCCCCCCCCCAGCCCCACACACACACATTCCTGTCTCGGCACCCTTGTTGAAAATCAGTTGACCTTAAATTTATGGTTTTATTTCTGGAATCTCCCTTAACCTCCAGTGTTCTGAGATATACATACATACATATATATATCTTTGTTACTGTAGCTTCTAGTAAGTTTTGCAATCAGCACATGTGAGTTCTCCAACTTTATTCTTTTAAAAAATTATTTTGGCTATTCTGGGTTCCTTTATGACTTTTGTGATCAACTAGTTCATTTCTACAAATAAGACAATAGATGTTTTCATATAGATGACATTTGGTCTGTGAATAAATTTGGGGAATATTGCCATCTGAAAACTGTTGTCTTCCATTCCATAGGCATGGATATCTTTCCATTTATTTAGAGCCTTTTTAATTTCTATTAACACAGATATATTACTTTCAATGTACAAGACTTGTACTTAGTTAAATTTTTTATAAGTATATTTTTTGATGAATTTTTTTCTCAATTTTATTTTCAGGCTATTCATTGCTGTGTATAGAAACACAACTTATTTTGTATATTGATTTTGTATCCAGCAACCTTATTTAAGTCATTCATTAGCTCTAATTGTGTATGTATATGTGTGTGTTTATTTAAAGATCATGTTATCTGCAAATAGAAATAGTTTTTCTTCTTCTTTCCCAATATGGATGTCTTTTATTTTTTTTTATTTTTTTATTTATTTATTTTTTTTGCCTCATTGACCTAGCTAGAATCTCTAGTACACTGTTGTATACAAATGTTGAGAACAGACATCCTTGTCTTGTCCCTGATCTTAGGACCAAAGATTTTGGTCTTTCATCATTAAGGATGGGTTTTTCTTGATGCCCTTTATCAGGTTGAGATGTTCTTTTCTAGTCCCAGGTTTTTAAAAATGTTTTTATTATGTAAGAGTGTTAGCTTTTGTCAAATACTTACCTGTATTTGTAGAGAGAATCATGTTTTTTCTCTTTTCCTTTAATTTTCGTATGTTCAGCCAACCTTGCAATCCTGGGATTAATCTCATTCAGTTATGAAGTATAATCCTTTTTGATGTAACTCTGATTGGTTTGCTAGTATTTTGATGAATATTTCTACATCTATATTCATAATTGACATTGACTGGTAGTTGTTTTGTTTTCTCTTTTTTCATGTGATGTCTTTTTATTTATGGTATCAGTATAACATTAGCTCCGTAGAATGAGTTAGATAATGTTACCTCTTCTTCCATGATTTAGAATATTTTATGAAATACTGGCATTCTGGTGTTATTTCTTCTTTAAATATGTGGTAGAATTCAGTAATGAAGCTGTCTTGTCCTGGACTTTTCTTTATGGGAAGTTTTCTTTCTTTCTTTTTTTTTTTTTTTTTTAATTACTGCCCTAGTCTCTTTACTTCTTATAGTTTCAATAAAAAATTTATACCTATTTAAGTCTATTTTGGTACTTTGTGTCTTTCTAGAAATTTCCCCATTTAATTTAAATTATCTAATTTGTTAGTATACAATTAGAAATATTATTCCCTTATCGTCATATTCCTGTAATGTGGTAGCATTATCCCTTTTTTCATTCCCAATTTTAATAATTTTATTCTTTTTTTTATTGTTCAATTTAGCTAAAAGTTTGATAATTTTGTTCATCTTTTCAAAGAGCCAACTTTTGGTGCTGTTGATTTTATGTATTAGTTTTCTATCACCATTTCACAAACTTCTGTTCTAATATTTATTATTTCTTCGCTTCTAGTTCCTTTGGGTTTAGTTTGATGTTCTGTTTCTAGTTTCTTAAAGTGGAAATTTAGCCTGTTGTTTTGAGGTCTTTATTCTTTTTGAGTGGATCTGTTTGCACCTGTAAATTACCCACCCAGCGCTGCTTTTACTACATTCGTAAGTCTTCGTAAGTGTTTTCATTTTCATTAATCTCAAACTATATTCTAATTTCTTCTGATTTCTTCTTTGACCCATTGGTTATTAAGGAGTGTGTTTGATTTCCATATATTTGTGAATTTCCCAAATTTCCTTCTGTTTCTGATTCTTAATTTCAAAGATTGCAGTTGTAGAACATACTTTGCATTATTTCATTCTTTTACATTTATTGAGGCTTTTTTATGGCCTAGCATATGATCTGTTTGGAAAATGCATTTGAATAGAATGTGTATTTTGCAGCATTTTGATGAAGTATTCTATGGAAATCTTTTAGGTTTAGTTGGTTTATGGTCTTGTATGAGTCTTCTGTTCTCTTGCTAATCTTCTTTCTAGTTGTGCTTTCCATTCTTAAAGTGGGGTATTGAAGTCTTTAATATAGTTGATTTGTGTTTTTTTTCCCTTCAATTTTGTCAGTTTTTGCTTCATGTATTTGGGGTCTCTGTTGTTAGGTATATATATGTTTACTATTGGTATATCTTCTTGATAGATTGACCTTTTAATTTAAATTATATTGCTTCATTGTAACAATTTTTGTCTAAAACTCTATCTTGTCTGATGTGAATATAGCCACTTTAGCTTTATTTACTCTTCCCATAGTATATATTTTTTCATCTTTTTACTTTTAATCTCTTTGTGTCTTTGAATTCCAAGAGTTTTTTACATACAGTGTAGAGCTGGATCATTTTTTAAAAATCCATTCTCCAGTCTGGAATGGGTGGAAGGGCCAAGATTATAGCACAGAAGTGTAAGTAAGTCTCCCAAGCTTGGAGACTGGTGCCCCTTCCCCAATAGCACAGCAGGTAGTTTTGAAGTCACTAACTCAGGGGAAAAAGAAGCAATCTCTGCTAGGAGTAAGGGAAGGGGAGCTAAAGCAAGCTCCAATTGTAGATTTAATTAACAGATTCAGACTGCTGAATATAAGCACCAGATACAGATAAACCCAGAGCCAGCATGAAAGGAACCCAGAGGTAGCTCCTCTGCAGTGAAGAAGCAGGGCTGACAGAAAAACAAAAAAAGAAAAGAAAATAGAGGCTTTTGGAGTTTGATGAGCTCAGAATACTGGAAAAGAGCTGTACATAGAGTCAGCTACTAACTCCAGCTCTTGACTGACAGACCCAGGGGACATGGGACCTGGTCTGAAAAGGATTTTTTTTTAACTTTTTAGCATGAATAAAACAGCAGACTTTTTCAGTTGTCAGCAATGCCCAGGCAAGTGTGGAGCTAAGGTATATCTGAGAGACAAAGTAACTAGTCAGGTGGAGGAGATAATTCACTGGAAGGATTATCTTCTCCAAGAAAGGGTGTGGGGCAGGGCCCAACACAAGTGGTGTCTCTAATTCAGACCCCAGGGGCTGTAAAACAAAACAGTTTTAGTCCATTGTCTACCTTAGCCTCTGACTCAACCACACCCCTGGCAGGGACGGCATCTGCTGAGAATTAAAGGCACTATACCACTTTACACTGGTGGGGAGCTGCTAGCTCACAAGCACCACCTGCTGGGCAAGATAGGAAAAGCACAGAATCAAGAGGTATCATAAGAAAGACTTGCACCCTGCAAGGTCACCTCCCCAGGGAAACTTGGTACTGATTACACCCTCTTCCTGAGTCCTGTGACTGTCTTGTCTGGGAAAATCTGACTGGGGTGGGGTAGGTCCTATCTGGGTGACCCTCCTCAAAAAGAAAACAACTTTCATATAGGCAGGGCAAGAACCAGACAAAAAAGATATGAGAAATTCTTATCAGTTAAACAGAAGCTACTCTAGAAGTCTAGAATAAGTTGAACTGAATGTCAAAGAACAGAGGACAAAGCAAACCAACAAGAAAACCCAATGTAAAAGAGAGAAAATGACCACAGAATAAACTAAACAAGGAAATCTGGTGCCTTGACACCAGCAAAGAATCATGACTCATACTAGGAAGCACAAAGATATGTGCCAACAAAGGAACAAAGTAGTGCCTCAACTGAGATAAAGGAGTTGAAACAACTAATTAAAGATGTTCAAGTGAATGTAAATCAATTCACTGAGTTGAAGGGAAATGTGGCAAAAGAGATGAAGCATATAAAGAAGACAGAGGGTAAACATAAGGAAGAACTTGATAGCTTGAAAAAACCAGTGGCAGAACATATGGGAATGAAGGGCACAATAGAAGAGATGAAAAACACCATGGAAATATACAAAAGCAGATTTCAAGTGGCAGAAGAAAGGATTAGTGAACTAGAAGATAAGACATCTGAAATCCTATGCATAAAAGAACAGATGGGAAAAAGAATGGAAAAATATGAGCAGGGTCTCAGGGAACTGAATAACAACATGAAGCACATGAATATACATGTTATAGATGTCCCATAAGGAGAAGAGAAGGGAAAGGGGGCAGAAAGAATGATGGAAGAAATAATCCCTGAAAATTACCCAACTCTTATGAAAGATATAAAATTACAGATCTAGGAAGTGCAGTGTACCCCAAACAGAATAGATCCAAATAGACCTCCAAGACACTAATCAGATTGTCAAATGTCAAAGACAAAGGAATATTCTGAAAGCAGCAAGAGAAAAGCAATCCATCACATACAAGGGAAGCTCAGTAAGACTATGTGTAGATTTCTTAGCAGAAACCATGGAGGTGAGAAGGCAGTGGTATGATATATTTAAGATATTGAAAGAGAAAACTGCCAATGAAGAATTTTATATCTGGTAAAACTATCCTTCAAAAATGTGGGAGAGTTTAAACTTTTTCAAATACACAGACACAGAGAGAATTTGTGAACAAGACACCTGCTCTACAAGAAATACTAAAGGGAACACTATAGACAGATAGCAAAAGACAAGAGAGAGAGGTTTGGAGAAGAGTGTAGTAATGGTGATTATCAGTAAGAGTAAAAAACAGAAAAAAATAAGATGTAACATATAAAATCCAAAAGACAAAATAGTAGATGTTCTGCCTTTGAAAGTTAAGAACACAGGTTATCAGTAGATAGAAAGAGGGTGGAGATTGGGCATTTGATGCTGAAGAAATACAAAGTGTTCAACAGGATTAATTGTAAAGATCCAGAAATGGATAGCATAGTACTATCTGATGGTAGCACAATACTATAGTATAATAAACAAAGATGAGTGAGTATAGTTGAAAGAGGAAGGCTAGGGGCATATATGATACCAGAAGGATAGATAGAAAATAAAAACTAGGACTGTATAACTTAGCAAAATGTAGAGTGGATGATGATGGTAAATAAATGTACAAATATAGTTTTTAGATGAGGGAGAATAAATGAATGTCACCATTGCAAATTGTTGAAAATGGGATGATATGTGGAAAAATATAATCAATGCAAACTAGGATCTATAGGTAACAGTAACAATGTAATATTCTTCCATTAATTTTAACAAACACAATATACTAAAGCTAAATGTTAATAAGAGGATATAAGGGAGAAGTATGGGATTCTTGTGGTGGTGGTGGTTGTCTCTCTTTTTATTTTTTTATTATTCTTTTTTTTCCCATTCTTTCTTTGAGGAAGTATTTGAAATGTTCTCATATAGATTGTGGTGGTGAATGCATAACTATGTGATTATACTGTGAGCCATTGATAGTTCTCTTATGATATATTGTATGATTTGTGAATAAAACTTTAAAAAATAAACAGAAAGATAAAAGTGCTGGAGAAGATTTGGAGAGTTATATCTATTCACTGTTGGTAGGGAAGTAAAGCACAGCTCCTCCAGAGGGCAGTGTTGTGGTTCAACAGGAAGGTAAGTATAGAGTTCCATATGATCCTGCAACCCTGTTATTTGGTATATGTTTGGAAGAACTGAAAGCAGAGCCACAAATAGACATTTTCTTACTGGTGTTTATGGCAGCAGTATTTACAACTTGCAATGGATGGAGGTGGCCTAAGAGTTCACTGATGGAAGAATGGAGTGGTGAACTGTGGTGTATACATAGAATACTGAGTGGCTGCAAGAAGGTGAAGTCATGAGGCATGCAACTAAGTGAATGAAACTTGAGGACATTATGTTGAGTCAAATAAGTCAGAAATGAAAGGACAAATAGTGTAAGCCCTCATGAATATAAACTAACTATAATGAGCAATCACTGAGAATTGAATTTGAGAACATAGATTATCTTGGGATAGAATGGGGACAGAGATTGGGCAGTCACTGATTATGGGATGTAAGCCTCCCTGGCAACATGGGGTATGACTCCCAGGGATGAGCCTGGCTCTGGCATTGTGGGATTGAGATGCCATCTTGACCAAAAGGGGAAAATAAATGAAACAAAATAAAGTATCAGTGGCTAAGATATTTCAAATAGAGTTGAGAAGTCATTCTGGAGGTTATTCTTATGCATTATATAAATATTCCTTTAATTTTCTAGTGTATTAGAATAGCTAGAAGGAAGTACCATCTGAAACTGTTGAACTATGATGCAGTAGCCTTGATTCTTTATGACTGTATTACTATATAGCTTTTATCCTGTTACCATGTGAGTGTGAAAACCTTGTGACTGACACTCCTTGGATCCAGTGTATGGGCAGATGAGTAACAATATAAAAAATATATATTTTATAAATAATATGAAATATATAAAAATATATAAATAATAGGAGGGGTATTGGATGTTTGTTCTTTTTCTTTTTCTTTTTTTATTTTTTTTGGAGTAATGAAAATGTTCTAATATTGATTGTGCTGATGAATGCACAGCTATATGATGATACTGTGAGCCACTGATTGTATACTTTGGAAGGAGTATATCATGTATGAACATATCTCAATAAAATTGCATTTAAAAAATTCCTCTCTGCCAATCTCTGACTTTTAATAGGACAGTCTGATCCATTTACATGTAATGTAACTATTGATAAGGTAACATTTACCTCTACCAGTTTGTTGTTTGCTTTGTGTATGTCCTATGTCTTTTTTGTTCCTTAATTCTTTTGTATCTGCTTTTTTTGTGTATCAAATAGATATTTTGTAGTATACTATTTTGATTCTCTTGTGTTTTTTTAGTTATATCTTACGTATGTACATATACGTATCAAATAGATATTTTGTAGTATACTATTTTGATTCTCTTTTGTTTTTTTAGTTATATCTTACGTATGTACATATATGTTTTTGCTTTTTATGTATGTATATGTGTGTATGTATAAAATTTTCTTAATGGTTTCCTGGGGATTTCCATTAACACTTAATTTGTAACAATCTAATTATGTTAATACCTACTTAATTCCAATAGTATATGCAAAATTTGATCCTATGTATTTGTGCCTCCCCACTCCTTTATGCTGTTATTGTCACAGATCACTGCTGTCTACATAGTATGACTATCACATTGATTTATAATTGTTGCTTTATACAGTTGCCTTTTAAGTAACATGTTAGAGAAAAAAATGGATTAACAAAGAAAGATAGTTATACTGTCTTTTAATTTGCATAGGTAGTTACTTTTACAGGTGCTCTTCATTTCTTCATATGCATTTGTGTTACTGACTAGTGTCCTCATTTTGCGGAATATAAAATTCTTTTTTGTATTGTTTTTCTCTCGACACTTTCGATAAATTATTCCACTGCTTTCTGGCCTCTAAGATTTGTGATGATAAATCAACTGTTCAACTTACTGGATATCTTCTATATATAATGAGACTTCCTTATTTTAAGATTCTCTTTGACTTTTGCTTTTTTTAATCTTCTTTTTATTGAGACTGTTCACATACCATACAACTGTCCAGAGATCCAAAATGTACAATCAGTTGCCCATGGTACCATCATACAGATGTGAATCCATGACTATAATTAATTTTTTTCAATTTTTAGAACATTTTCATTACTCCAGAAAATAAATAAAGACCAAAAAAAAAAAAAAAAGGAAACTCATATTCTCCCATACCCCTAACCACACCCTCTCCATTATTGATTCATAGTTTTGGTATAGTACATTTGTTACTGTTGATGAAAGAATGTTAAAATACTACTAACTGTAGTATATAGTTTGCAATAGGTATATATATTTTTTCCTATTTACCCCTCTATTGTTAATTTCTAGTTATAGAGTCATACATTTGTTCTAATTTGTGAGAGAGATTTCTATTATTTGTACAGTTAATCACAGACATTGTCCACCACAAGATTCACTGTTCTATACATTCCCATCTTCTGACCTCCAACTTTCCTTTTGGTGACATTTGTGACTCTGAGCTTTCCCTTTCCAACACTTTCACACATGATTCAGCACTGTTAGTTATTCTCACAATGTGCTACCATCACCTCTGTCCATTTCCAAATGTTTAAGATCACCTAGTTGTACATTCTGCTCATAATAAGCAACCGCTCCCCATTCTTTAGCCTCGTTCTATATCCTGGTAACTTATATTTCATGTCTATGAGTTTACATATTATAATTAGTTCATATCACTGAGACCCTGCAATATTTGTCTTTATGTGTCTGTCTTATTTCACTCAATATAGTGCCCTCAAGTTTTCTTCATCAACCCATTTTTTTTCTTAGAATTTTATATTCAAGACTTTGGAGAAGATAAAATATTTTCTCCCCCATGTGTTTTTTTAATTCAATTTTATTGCGATATATTCACATACCATGCAGTCATACAAAGTGTACATTCAGTTCCTCACAGTACCATTATACAGTTGTGCATTTATCACCAAAATTAATTTTTGTACTTTTCATTACTACACACACAAAAATAAGAATAAAATTTAAAGTTAAAAAGAACAATTAAAGTAAAAAGAACACTGGGTTGCCTACTTTTATTTTTTTTTTCCCCCATTTTTCTACTCCTCCATCCACACACTGGACAAAGGGGAGTGTTGACCACATGGCTTTCCCAATCACATTGTCACCCCTCATAAGCTACATTTTTATACAATCGTCTTCAAGATTCAAGGGTTCTGGGTGTGGGTTGTAGTTTGATAGTTTCAGGTATCTACTGCTAGCTATTCCAATTCATTAGAACCTAAAAAGGGTTGTCTATATTGTGTGTAAGAGTGCTCACCAGAATGACCTCTCAGCTCCTTTTGGAATCTCTCTGCCACTGAAGCTTATTATATTTCCTTTCACATCCCCCTTTTGGTCAAGAAGATGTTCTCCATCCCACAATGCCAGGTCTAGATTCCTCCCTGGGAGTCCTATTCTACGTCGCCAGAGAGATTCACTCCCCTGGGTGTCAGATCCCAAGTAGTGGGGAAGGCAGTGATTTTACCTGCTAAGTTGGCTTAGCTAGAGAGAGGGCCACATCTGAGCAACACAGAGGCATTCAGGAGGAGACTCTAAGGCACAATTATAGGCAGGCCTAGCCTCTCCTTTGCAGCAACAGTCTTGCCAAGGGCAAGTCCTGTGGTAAAGGGCTCAGTCCCTCAAACTGCCAGTCCCCTATGTGAGCACATCAGCAACCATCGAGGTGGTGAGGCCCAACAGCCCTGCATTCTCCACCAGCTCCTCAGCAGGGCTCTGCATATTTTTTTCATTGTTTCTTTTTTTTTAATTAACCTTTTTTAGATTAACTATATTAACTATAACAAAAAAAGTTTTAAAAACATACAATAAAAAAACATGTTGAACAAACCATAACAAGGGAGTAAGAAAAAGGCAACTAACCTAAAATAACTACTTTACTTACAACATGTTCCTACTCTACCCCAAGAAAATAACCTAATATAGCAACATTTCTGTGAACTTATTCCTACCATACCCACCAGAAATTAACAAACCATAGTCACTCCTGGGCATTCCCAGAACATTAAATTTACCCATGATACCTTATCTGTTCTTATTGGGTTACCGTTACCCCTTGATTAATTGCTCTATATTGCTAGTTCCCCTACACTATACATTACAAACCATTGATTGTACATTTTTCAATGTTCACATTAGTGGTAGCATATAATATTTCTCTATTTGTGCCTGGCTTATTTCGCTCAGCATTATGTCTTCAAGGTTCATCCGTGTTTTCATATGTTTCAGGACATTGTTCCTTCTTACTGCTGCGTAGTATTCCATCGTGTGTATATACTACATTTTATTTATCCACTCATCTTCAACCCATTTTTTTAAAGACAGTTTTGTTCACACAACATACATTCTGTCTTAAGTAAACAATCATTGATTCGCTCTATAGTCATATATTTATGTAGTCAGCACCATTGCCACTATCTATATAAGGACATCTCCATTTCTTCCACAAAGAAGGAAGAAGAGTCAAAGATGGCAGAGAGTTAAAAGAAAAAGAAAAAAGAGAGAGAAAACAACAACAAAACATGACAGCTAGAAAGCAACAAAAGGAAAGATTGCATTAACCTAAAGTAGAATAAAGAGTCAGACAACATCACCAATGCCAGGAGTCCCATTCCCCTATCCCCCACCACCCCCCCAATATGCATTCAGCTATGGTATATTGCCTTTGTTATATTAAAGGAAGCATAATACAATGTTTCTGTTAATTATAGTCTCTAGTTCGCATTGATTATATTTTCCCCCAATCCCACCCTATTTTTAACACCTTGCAATGTTGACATTCATTTGTTCTACCTCATGTAAAAACATATTTGTACCTTTTATTACAATCATTGAGCACTGTAGGTTTCCCTGAGCTATACAGTCTCAGTCTTTATCTTTCATGTTTTGTTCTGGTGTCCCATACTGTCCTACCCTTCCTCTTTCAACCATTTCACACTCATCTTTTTCAGTGTACTTCATTGCTGTGCTACTGTCTCCCAAAATTGTTTTCCAAACCTCTCACTCCTGTCTTTTCCTTTCTGTCTGCAGTGCTTCCTTTAGTGTTTCCTGTAGAGCAGGTATCTTGTTCACAAACTCTGTCATTGTTTGTCTGAAAATATTTTAAGCTCTCCCTCATATTTGATGGACAGTTTTGCCAGTTATAGGATTCTTGGTTGGTGGTTTTTCTCTTTCAGTATCGTAAATATATCACCCTACTTCCTTCTTATCTCCATGGTTTCTATGGAGAAATCTGCACATAGTCTTATCAAGCTTCCTTTGTATGTGATGGATCGCTTTTCTCTTGCTGCTTCAGGATTCTCTCTTTATCTTTGATGTTTGATAATCTGATTATTAAGTATCTTGTCATAGGCCTATTCAGATCTATTCTGTTTGTGGTACACTGCACTTCTTGGATCCATAATTTTATGTCTTTCATAAGAGATGGGAAGTTTTCATTGATTATTTCCTCTATTATTGCCTCTGTCCCTTTTCCCTTCTCTTCTCCTTCTGGGACACCAATGACATGTACATTCTTGCTTTTCACTTTGTCCTTAAGTTCCTGGAGATGTTGCTCGTATTTTTCCAATCTTTTCTCTATCTGTTCTTTTGTGTGTAGGCTTTCAGGTGCCTTGTTCTCCAATTCCTGAGTGTTTTCTTCTGCCTCTTGAGATCTGCTGTTGTATGTTTCCATTGTGTCTTTCATATCTTGTGTTGCACCTTTCATTTCCATAGATTCTGCCAGTTGGTTTTCCGAACTTTTGATTTCTACCTTATGTATGCCCAGTGTTTTAATTATACACTTTATCTCTTTTGTCATGTCTTCCCTAAACTTTTTGAATTGATTTAGTACTAGTTTTTAAATTCCTGTATCTCAGTTGAAGTGTAAGTTTGTTCCTCTGACTGGGTAATAACTTCATTTTTCTTAGTGTAGGTTGTAGTTTTCTGTTGTCTAGGCATCTGGTTTCCTTGGTTACCCCAATCAGGTTTTCCCAGACCAGAACAGGCTCAGGTCCCAGAAGGAAGAAATTTTCAGTATCCAGTTTCCCTGAGGGTGTGTCTTAGAAAATTTGTACACTGTGTGAGGCCTCAAGTCACTGTGCTTTTCTGCCCAGCAGGTAACACCTGTCAGCCTGTAACTCCAGAATGGTGTAAGGAGTGTGGCCCATGGCTGTTTATCCCTAGGCTCTGGGGTCTGGTTCTGAATCGGAGGCACATAGTAGAGCTGGGCCCCACCTCTTTCCTCTTAGGGAAGATAGACCCCCTAGGGAGAGGTCATTAGCATTTGAATGGTCTTTCTCTGCCTGTGCTATCTCCACCCTTGTCTGAGTCAGAGCACTGGGAACTGAAAATGGCTGAGGCTTTCTCCACTGAGCCAAAACAGGGACAGAAAGCCCCCTTCAGGGCCAGTCTGTGGCCACCCTCTGGCTCTCCAAGGTCAGTTGTCACCCAAAGCCTCTGTCTGATTGTTGGGGATTCATAGGTTGTATCGAGCAGTCCACGTTTGTTAATTAAAACCCCAGTTGGAGCTCAGCGGAGCTATATTCACTTGCTGGGAGAGTGCTGCTCTCCAGCACTGTGAGGCTTTGCAGCTCAGGACGTGGGGGGAGGGGGGTCCCAGCTTGGATCTGCAGTTTTTACTTACAGATTTTGTGCTGCAATCTAAGGCATTCCTCCCCATTCAGGCTGGTGTATGATGAGTGGACAGTCATGTTTGTCCCCCTGCAGTTATTCCAGATTATTTACTAGTTGTTCCTTGTTGTTTATTAGTTGTTCCAGGGGGACAAACTAGCTTCCACTCCTCTGTATGCCACCATCTTCTTCTGTCCTCAACTTTCACTTTGACTTTGTTTTTAAACTGTGGCTAAGTGTGGATTTGATTGAATCTATTGTATTTCAAGCTTGTTGAGCTTCTTGGATATAAAATTTAATGTTTTCTATAGAACTTGGGACATTTTCAGTTATTAATTCTCAATTATTCTCTCTTCTCCTTCTCATACTCTCATTATATGTATGTTGATATGCTTGATGGTATCCCACAAGTCTGTGAAGTTCTGTTCATTTTTCTTTATTCTTTTCTTTGCATTCCTCAGACTGGATAATTTCAATTGACCTATCTCTAATTTGTTGATTTATTTTTTTCATCTGACTGTTCAGATTTGCTGCTGAGTCCCTCTAGTGAATTTCTCATTTCAGTTATTTTGCTTTTCAGTTCTAGAATTTCTATTTGGTGCATTTTTATAATTTCTTTATCTTTGTTGATATTCTCTACTTGGTAAACAACAATCTCATATTTAATTTTACTTCTTTCACCATGTTTTCCTTAGCTCTTTGAACAGGTTTATACTAGAGTATATAAAGTTTTTATTTAATAAGTCCAATACGTAGGCTTCTTCAGGAAGAGTTTTTATTGATTGCTTTTTTCCCCCATGTATGGACAGTACATTCTTTTTCTTTGCATGCCTTATAATTTTTTGTTGAAAACTGGACATTTTAAATAAGTAATATGGCAACTCTGGAGATCATATTTCCCCCCTTCTCCAAAGTTTGTTATGGTTATTACTTGTTGTGTTTTTTGTTATTTTGTTTAGTGTTTTAGCTGAGCGATTTTGTATTGTCTGTGACCACTGGAGTCCCTAGTTGGTTAGCATAACGATGAGCTAATGGTTAGGCAGAGATTTCTTTAAATTTCTGGAACCAAAAAATTCAGTCTTTACCAAGGGATTCTGGGTTTATCCTGATCTATGCCTCCAACACTCAGCTAGACTGTTTACTCAACTCCAGCTTTCTTTTCCTGCCTGTGTAGAGCCTCAGAGTCAACCAGCTGTTAGAGCTTAGGGTCTTGGATCTTTCCTGAGCATACCCACAGTCCTATGCATTTGCATGTCCTTTTAGATTCCCAGAAATATATTAGAGCTTTACAAAGCCCCTGTGTATATCTCATTACTCAGCTTTTCTTTTAAGCTTTTGTTTAGTCTGTTGTTTGCCTCAACTGTTATTGATTATCTCAGGCAACTGGGATGTAAAAACACTTACTTATAAATGTTTTTGGTAAATGCCACCCAGGGAGTGGATTTTAGCAGTCTCCAACTTCAAGTCAGGTCTAATAAAGACAAGCCTTTTGAATACAATCTTCCAGGGAACCACCAGACAGATCTTATAAGTACAATGTGTGGGGGAAGGAAGCATTGAAAGAGCTCCAGCTCTATTCTGCTCCCATCAGTACCAGGAATCCAGGCTATTTTCCAAGGCTACTGCTAAGCTGAAGAGCTGGCAATGGTACTAGGACAAGTTGAAATGCCACAAACTCCTTATTCTTCCTGAGATTCAGCAATTTTTGTTGAATAAAAGCCCCCCCTGGGTTGCTAGGTCTTTGATTAATTTTCATAGTTCTGAAAAAGTTTATTTTGACAATTTTGCAAATTTCTTATTGCTTTTATGAGGAGCAGATTCCTCCATTTTCACTATCACTCACCTGTAAGTTTGGTTTTGAATTGTTGAGGGAAAAGATTTTATGGAAACCTTGTGTATATTAGTTGTGCTGGTTTGTATATATTATGTCCCCCAGAAAAAGCCATATTCTTTGATGCATCTTGTGGGGCCAGACATATTAGTGTTGATTAGATTGGAATCCTTTGATTGAGTGTTTCCATGGAGATGTGACTCAATCAGCTGTGGGCATGAACTTTGATTGGATAATTTCCATGGAGTTGTTACCCTACCCTTTCAGAGGTTGGGTCTTAACTGAATCACTGGAGTCCTATAAAAGTCTTCACAGACAGAAGGAGGTGCTGCAACTTACAGAGACATTTTGAAGATGGCCATTGAAAGCAGAGTTTTGCTGACATGTTTGGAGGTATTAGCCCAGAGTTTTCCCCAAGAAGCTGATACAGAGACATTTTGGAGAATGCCATTTTGAAACACAACCTGGGAGCAAGCAGACACCAGCCACGTGCCTTCCCAGCTAACAGAGGTTTCCTGGACACCAATGGCCTTTCTCCAGTGAAGGTGCCCTATTTGCTGATGCCTTACCTTGGACACTTTATGGCCTTAAGACTGTAATTGTGTAACCAAATAAACCCCCTTTATAAAAGCCAATCCATCTCTGGTGTTTTGCAAATGGCAGCATTAGTAAACTAGAACATTAGTCTTCTATTACTTAGCTTAAAACAATGCATATTCTTTATCTTGCATTTCCTGTGGGTTAGGAATCCTGGCATGGATTAGCTGCATCATCTGCCCAGGATCTCACAGTCTGCAATCTAGATATCAGCTGGGGAAGAATCTGCTTTCAAGTTCATTCAAGTTGTTGGAAGAATTCATTTTCTTGTAATTCTGTGATTGAAGTCTCTGTTTTTTTTACTAGATGTTGGCCCAAGACCACACTCAGCTCTTACAGGCTGCCCTAAAGTCCTTGCCATGTGTCACCCTCCTCATAAAACCTAGTGACTTACTTCTTCAAGGCCAGCAGGAAAAATCTCTCCCTCTACTTGGCCAAGACACAGAATTTGAGAGTTCGATCTGTCAGGAGTAGGTGGAGGGGTCACAGTCCCTCTAATGTGTATTCTGACCCCCACCCCCCGTCTCACCTTGCAGCTTTTGGCAAGATTCACATTAGGAAGTTGTCAGTCTCTGCATCAGAAATACGGAACCAATCAGTAGCTCACTTTCAGATGGTCCCATCAGAGAACAAACCCTTTCCTGTGGGTATTTGTATGTGAACCAGAAGATCCATCTGGCATCCATGATGTTTTCATAGTTTTTGGCTTTACACAGGGTGTCCTAAATATGCAATGGTCTCCAAGTCAAAAAATCATGTTCATTTTGGCCATGCTTCTGCAGAAGCTGAAATAGCCCACACAGTATCAGTTTTTTAACTCAAAGTCAGTCAAACTAATTAGAATCTGTAAATTTAACATTCAAAAAATAATCCAATAAGTTTTCTTTGGCAGCAGCAAAGCTGACACACTACAGAGCTAGACATCATGTTCCAAGTCCAAGTAACAAGCAAGGCTTTTCTAAGCCCTTTTTATCTTGTAAGTTTTAGTATCCAAATTGACCCACTCAAAAAATATGCTCATCAGGTGGGAATATGATCAGCCTCTAAGAGTCAGACATTTGAATTCAACAAGGGCTTATTAGCAACTAAAACCTGCATTTCAGAGTCTCAAAGCTGCATTTTTATCTGGAGATTGCCTCTCTTTTCATGTTATCTCCATTTTTCCTGGAGGCTACAATAGGCAGGAAACAGCAAAAAATTGTCAGATACAGGGACTTATTTTGTTTTCAATATTCAAATAATTTAAATTCCAATTTGCCCACCAGTGTAAAAGCAAGGGAGTTGTGTCCATTCACACTTTTTCACTGCAGCTTTCCCTGTTAGGATGATTCCTCTACCTTTTATGAAATTACAAGCATTTTTTTTATATGACTCCAAATGCAATAGCTACAAAAAAACAAAGCCATTTTTAAAAATTCCTCTTTTTTTCCTGCTTGTCAATTTACTCAACCTCCTAATAGTAGATTTAGCATTTACAGGGTTGACATTATAGCAGCCTGGGAGGGAAGATAGTGGATGGAATGCTAGCAGCACCTGGGGACATCTGCTAGGCTAAAGAAAGGTGTGCCAGTTTAAATGTATTGTGTCCCGCAAACACCATTATCTTTGATGTAGTCTTGTGGGGCAGACGTTCTGGTGCTGATTAGATTTGCTTGGAATGTGCCCCACCCAGCTGTGAGTGATGACTCTGATGAGATATTCCCATGTTGGCATGGCCCCACCCATTTAGGGTGGGCCTTGATCAGTGGAGCCACATAAATGAGGTGACTCAAAGAGAAGGAACTCAGTGCAGCTGTGAGTGACATTTTGAAGAGGAGCAAGCTTGCTATAGAGGAAAGTCCTGGGAGAAAGCCATTTTGAAACCAGAACTTTGGAGCAGACGCCAGCCACGTGCCTTCCCAGCTAACAGAGGTTTTCCGGACGCCATTGGCCATCCTCCAGTGAAGGTACCCGATTACTGACGTGTTACCTTGGACACTTTGTGGCCTTAAGACTGTAACTGTGTTCCCAAATAAATCCCCTTTTTATAAGAGCCAATCCATCTCTGGTGTTTTGCATTCCGCAGCATTAGCAAACTAGAACAAAAGGGCTAGAACTTACCTCTCTCAACTATTGTTTTATCCCATGAATGACTATAACAGTCTAGATAACAAAGGTTCATCATATCCTTTCTCTTCTTTTTATTCCCCAAGAATGCTTTTGACATATTTTGATGAGTCAGTCACTCTGGTTAATGCCTTTTCTGATACAAAACATACTGAGGGTTCCCAAGACTAGCAGAATTTCAATGACTCTTTAGGAAAACTCACAGGACTCAAAATACAGACATACTCACAGCTGTGATTTATTATAGCAAAAGGATAAAAAGCAAAATCAGCAATGGGAAAGGCACATGGGTGAAGTCTGGAGAAAACCAGGGTCAAATTTCCAAGATTCCTTTCCCAGTGGAGTCACACACAACATACTTAGTTCTTCCAACAATGAATTATGCTGATACATATGAGATGTCCACCAAGGAGGTTTATTAGGACTCTGTGTCTAAGGATTTTATTAGGGTCTGATAACCCTCTGCTAAGCACATACCAAAATTCTATAATCCTAGAAGTAAAGTAGGCATTAAACATAAATGTTTGTACAAACAGTTTAGACCATGTGAGCATACGAATTGTCCCAAAATCCCAATTTCTAGATGTCAGCCAAGGACCAACCTTGCAGGCAGGCCTTTTAAAGTATAACAGTCTCAATCCTGCCCTGTTAATTCTTTTCTGCATGGTTAAACCAGAAAATATTTACTTAAGTCAAAAGACAGCAGTAAAGGAGGAATGGAGGTACAATAAATACATGAGACTTTTAGAAAAGACAAAGTAAAAGGGTAGATTTAAATCCAATTATATAAAAAATAATATTGATTACTTCTTAGGAGGAATTGGCAAGCTGAGCTTAAGATTCACTTGAAAATGCAAGGGACCTGGAAAAGTTAAAATAATATTGAAAAAAGGAAAAAGTTGGAGTAATCACAGTTCATGGTTTCTAAACTAATTACAAAGGTACGCTCTTCAAACTATGAGGTATTGGCATAGGATATATATACATATATACATATATGTATATAGTCAGTGGAATGGAATTGACAGCCCAGAAATAAACCCTCATGAAATCAGGGTCACTTAATTTTTGACAAGGGTACCAATAAAAGTAAATGGGGATAAGGATAGTCTTTTCAATAAATGATGTTAGGAAAACAAAATAATGACATTGATGTTTATGTTATATGCACAAATTAATTCATAATGTATCAACCCTAAATGCAAGCGCTAAAATTATAAAATTCTTGGAAGAAAATGATGTAAATCTTCATGGCCTTCAATTAGGCAATAGTTTCTTAGATATGACAAAAAGAGTACAAGCAACAAAATAAAATAGGTTAACTGGATATCTTTGAAGTTAAAAACTTTTGTGCTTCAAATAATACCATCAAGACAGAGAAAAGGCAATCCATAAAATGAGAGAATATTTAAAAAAATCATATATCCAGTAATGGATCCAGAATGTTTAAGGAACTCTTTAAACATAATAGTAAACAAGATAAATAACCCAGTTAAAAATGGGCAAAGGAACTAAACAGACATTTCTCCAAAGAAGATATACAAATAAATGGCCAATAAGTTCATGAAATGATGCTCAACATCAGTAGTCATCAGGGGAATGCAAATCAAAACCATAATGAGATAAAACTTCACTCCTGCTAGAAGGCTGTAATAAAGAAGAGAGGTAATAATAAGTATTAGTGAGGATGTGGCACAATTGGGACCTTCTTTGAGGTGAGTTGAAGGATTTCAGACCTCATCAAGTGAAGGATTTTTGACCATAGCATACAATGAGCTTTATTTGGGTGGTGCTTGGAAAGGTTTGCATGAAAGGGTATGTCCCTCTCAGCAAGAGAGCTTCAGAGGCTATGGCATGCTGCCACATGCAGAGGGGATGCTGGAAAAGAAATCTCCAAAAGAGAGAAGAATCAGAAAGGGGGCTTATCTGTCTATGTAGCATCCCTCAGCAGCACAATGGAGAGTCTCTGGGTCAGGGAGCTCCAAAAGGAAGGAGTCATGGGCCAAGAGTTTGTCTTATCTATGGCTCACAAATGTTGAGTACAGTTTTCTGGAGTATACAAAGAAGAAAGGTTCTAAATAGCAAGAAATATGCTTATTTAGGCCATATTTAAAACAATTGGGTGTGTAAGAATTTAAGTTTGTTGCTGTTGGGCTTATAGGCTAAGGATCTTAGCCTGCTATAAAGCAATAAAGAACATAGGGGGCAGATTGATCTAAGATGGCAGCATAGAGAGGAGTGGAAGCTAAGTAGTCCCCCTGGAACAACTAAGAAAACCCAGAAACAACTAATAAATAATCCAGAATAACTGCAGGGGAACAAACATGACCGTCCACTCATCACACATAACCTGAGTTGGGAGGAATGCCTGAGATCACAGCATAAAATCTGTAAGTAAACACTGTGGATCCAAATCGGGAGACCCTTCCCCCACAGCCCGAGCTACAAAGCCTCGTGGTGCCAGAGAGATGCTTTCTCCCAGCAAGCAAATATAGCTCAGCTGAGCTCCAACTGGGGTTTTAATTAGCGAGTATGAACTGCTCACTACAAGGTACAAATCCCCAAGTAGACAGAGGCTTTGTGTGTCGACTGACCTCGGAGAGCCGGAGGGTCACCTTGGACTAGCTCTGTTCCTTTTACAACTCAGTGGAGAAAGCCTCAGCTATTTTCAGTTCCCATTTCTGTGACCTAGACAAGGGTATAGCACAGGCAGAGAGAGACCATTGAAATGCTAATGAACTCCCCCTATGACATCTATCTTCTCTAAGAGGAAAGGGGTGGGCCCAGATCTACTACCTGCCTTTCATTCAGAACTTAAACCCGTCAAGAATTATAGGCTAACAGGTGCCACCTGCTGGGCAGAAAAGCACAGTGACCGGAGGCATCAGAGGGTGTATCAATTTTCTAAGACACACCCTCAGGGAAACCGGATACTGAATATTTCTTCCTTCTGGGACCTTAGCCCATTCTGGTCTGGGGAGGCCTGATTGTGGTATCCAAGGAAACCATGCCTAGGCAACAGAAAACTACAACCTACCCCCCAAAAAATGAGGTTATGGCCCAGTCAGGGGAACAAACTTGCACTTCAACTGTGATGCAGAAATTGAAACAACTAATAATAAGTCAATCCAAAAAGTTTAGGGAAGATATGGCAAAAGAGATGAATCATATAATGAAAACACAGGATGTACATAAGGTAGAAATTGAAAGTTCAAAAAACCAACTGGTGGAATCTATGGAAATGAAAGGCACAACACAAGAGATGAAAGACACAATGGAAACATACAACAGCAGGTCTCAAGAGGCAGAAGAAAACACTCAGGAACTGGAAAACAAGGTAGCTGAAAGCCTACACACAAAAAAACAGATATAGAAAAGAACAGAAAAATACAAGCAATGTCTCCAGGGACTTAAAGACAAAATGAAAAGCAAGAATTTACATGTCATTGGTGTCCCAGAAGGAGAAGAGAAGGGAAAAGGGGCAGAGACAATAATAGAGGAAATAATCAATGAAAATTTCCCATCTCCTATGAAAGACATAAAATTACAGATCCAAGAAGTGCAGTGTACCCCAAACAGAATAGATCTGAATAGGCCTACACCAAGACACTTAATAATCAGATTATCAAACATCAAAGATAAAGAGAGAATCCTGAAAGCAGCAAGAGAGAAACGATCTATCACATACAAAGGAAGCTTGATAAGACTATGTGTGGATTTCTCAATAGAAACCATGGAGGCAAGAAGAAAGTGGGGTGATATCTTTAAGATACTGAAAGAGAAAAACCACCAACCAAGAATCCTATATCCAGCAAAACTGTCCTTCAAATATGAGGGGGAGCTTAAAATATTCTTGGGCAAACAATGACAGAGTTTGTGAACAAGATACCTGCTCTACAGGAAACACTAAAGGAAGCACTGCAAACAGAAAGGAAAAGACAAGAGTGAGAGGTTTGACAAACAATTTTGGGAGATAGCACATCAATGAAAGTACACTGAAAAAGATGACTTTGAATATGGTTGAAAGAGGAAGGTTAGGACCATATGGTACACAAGAACAAAAGATGAAAGATAAGGACTGGGACTGTATAGCTTAGGGAAACCTAGGGTGCTCAACGATTGTAATAAAAGGTGCAAATATGTTTTTACATGAGGTAGAACAAATGAATGTCAACATTGCAAGGTGTTAAAAATTGGGTGGGATTGGGGGTAAAATACAATCAATGCAAACTGGAGGTTAGAATTAATAGAAACATTGTAGTATGCTTCCTGTAATGTAACAAAAGCAATATACCAAAGCTAAATGCATATGGGGGAGTGGGGAATAGGGGAAGGTTATGGGACTCCTGGCATTGGTGATGTTGTCTGACTCTTTATGCTACTTTAGGTTAATGCTATCTTTCCTTTTGTCACCTTCAAGCTATCAAATTTTTTGTTTGTTTTTTTTTCTCTCTCTTGCCTTTTTCTTTTGCCTCCATCTTTGTGGAAGAAATGTCCTTATATAGAGAGTGGTGATAGTGCTCAATACATAAATATGTGACTATATGGGGAACCAACAATTGTTTACTTAGGATGGAATGTATAGTGTTTGAACAAAACCATCTTAAAAGAAATGGGTTGATGAAGAAACCTTGAGGGCACTATATTAAGTGAAATAAGACGGACACATAAAGGCAAATATTTCAGAGTCTCACTGATATGAACTAATTATAACATGTAAACTCATAGACATGAAATATAAGTTACCAGGCTATAGAATGAGGCTAAGGAATGGGGAGCGGTTGCTTGTTATGAGTAGAATGTTCAGCTAGGGTGAACTTAAATATTTGGAAATGGACAGGGGTGATGTAGCATGTAATGAAAATAACTAACAGTGCTAAATGGTGTGTGAAGGTGGTGGAAAGGGTAAGCTCAGAGTCATGCATGTCACCAGAAGGAAAGTTGGAGGTTAAAAGATGGGGATGTATAAAACAGTGAATCTTGTGGTGGACAATGTCTGTGATTAACTGTACAAATATTAGAAATCTCTCTCACGAACTAGAACAAACATATGTCAATATAACTAGAGGTTAATAATAGAGAGGCATATAGGGAAAAATGTACACCTATTGCAAACTATATACTACAGACAGTAGTATTTTAACATTCTTTCATCAACAGTAACAAATGTACTATACCAAAACTATGAATCAATAATGGAGGGGGGGCATGGTTAGGGGTATGGAAGGATGTGAGTTTCCTTTTTTGTGTGTTTATTTATTTTCTGGAGTAGTGAAAATGTTCTAAAAATTGAAAAAAAATAATTGTGTTGATGGATGCACAGCTGTATGGTGGTGCCATGGGCAATTGATTGTACACTTTGGATCTTTGGATAATTGTATGGTATCTGAACAATCTCAATAAAAAAAAAAAAAAAAGAACATAGGGGCCAATAAACAGAAGCCATCTTTGTCCCTTTTATATAACACTCATACATGACTGGTGGGAATGTATTATGGTAAAGCCACTTTGGAAAGCAATCGGCATTTCCTTAAATGATTAAAATATGAAGTCATAATAGCCAGCAATTCCACTCCCAGATATATACCTAAGAAAAATAAAAGCATGCCCTCTCAAAAATGTAAACACAAAATTTCGTCTAGATTTTATTCCTAATAGCCAAAAAGTGAATACAACCCAAATGCCCATCAACTGATGAATGGAAAAAAAATGTCTTATTTTCTTGTGATGGAATATTATTTGGTAGTAAAAAGGAACAAAGTATTGATACATACTACAACATGAATGGGTCTTGAAAACATTACACTAAGTGAAAAGACAGTCACAGAGGACCACCTATTATGAGTCCATTCATATGAAATGTCTAGAATAGGCAACTCTATAGAGACAGAATGTCTATTAGTGTTTTCCCATGGTTGAGAGGGATGGGGGGATAGGGTGATGGCTAAGGGGTGCAAGGTTTCCTTTTGTGGTAATGAACATATTATAAAATTGATTGTTCTAATGGATGCACAGCTATGCGAATATACTAAACATTATTGAATTGTGCCCTTTATATGTGTGAGTCTATTTTTGGACTCTATCCCATTCCATTGACCAATAATATACTTTAAGTCTTATGATGTGGTAGTGTAAGTCACCCAACATGATTTTTTCCAATATTGCTGGAATATGTCTCCAATATTGCTTGAATATGCTCCAGTAATCCAGGTCCAGTTTTCATATATATTTTAGAATCAACTTCCACAAAGTAATCTGCTGCAAATTTGATTTGAATTACATTGAATCTGTTGGTAAGTGTGGGGAGAATTGACCTTTTAACAACATTGAATCTTAGTAAATTAGTAAACAACATTTACCTTAGTAAATCTGTCCATTGACTTAAGCCTTCTTTAATTTCAGCAGTTTTGTACTTTTTAATGTAGAGGTTTTGCACATTTGTCGTATTTATTCCTAAGTATATCATGTTTTTTCATTCCATTTTAGTGGCATTTTAAATCCCACTTCCACCTGTTTGTTGCTAGTATGTAGAAATACAATGCATTTTTATATACTGATTTTGTGTTTATTGACCATGCTGAATTCCCTTATTAATTTTAATTGTATATTCATATTGTTGTCAAATAATAATTTTTACTTTTCCTTTATATGTATTCTTTTTCTTGCCTTATTGAATAGACTGACTTTGTTTTTCTATATTAGAGAAGTTGTGGGTTTACAGAACAATCATGCATAAAATACAGGATTTCCATATACCACCCTATTATTAACACCTTGCATTGGTGTGGAACATTTGTTGCAATTGTTAAAGGCACATTTTAATAATTGTACTATTAATTTATAATCCAGGGTTTATCCTTCCTTTGTGCAGTTTAATGTATTTTTTAAAAACTTTTTATTCCAATAACTTATATACAACATAATATTTTGTCTTTTAGCCACATACAAATATATAATTCAATGCTGTTAATTAAGTTCACAATTTTGAGCTACCATCACCACCATCCATTACCAAAACTTTTCTATTGTCTTAAATAGAAATTCTGTACCTTTTTAGCATTAATTCCTTATTCCCTATCCCCACCTTGTCCCCTGGTAATCTATATTCTAGTTATTTCATATCAGTTAGATCATATAATGTTTGTCCTTCTCTTTCTGGCTTATTTCACTTGAACTGATGTCTTTAAGGTTCATCCATGTTGTCACATATAATGGAACTTCATTCTTTTTAAAATTGAATAATATTCCATTATATGTACGTACCACATTTTGTTTATCCATTCATCAGTTGATGGGCACTTGGATTGCTTCCATCTTTTGGCAATTGTAAATACTGCCATGCTGAACATCAATGTTCAAAAACATTGACAGTTCAAATCCCAACTTTCAATTCTTTTGGTATATTCCTAGAAGTGAGATGGCTGGGTCATATGTAATTCTATACTTAACTTTCTGAGGATCTGCCAAACTGTCTTTCACAGTGACTGCACCATTTTACATTCCCACAAGCAATGAATGAGTGTTCTTATTTCTCCACATCCTCTCCAACACTTGCAATTTTTCATTCTTTTAACAGTAATGAATCTAGTGTGTGTGAAATGATATCTCATTGTGGTTTTGATATGAATTTCCCTAATGGCTAAAGATGTTGAACATCTTTTTATGTACTTTTTGGTAATTTGTATATCTTCTTTTGAGAAATGTCTGTTCAAATCTTTTGCCCATTTTTAAATTGGGTTGTCTTTTGTTGTTGAGTTGAAGGGTTTCTTTATATATTCTGGATATTGGTAGGTATGTGGTTTCCACACATTTTCTCCAATTATGTAGGCTGTCATTTTACTTTGATTATAAAGTCCTTTGAGACTCAAAGCTTTTAGTTTTGATGAGGTTCCTGTCACAGGGTAATACCTCTACTGAGGAATCTGATAATGAGGATGCTGACTCCTTGTCTCTATGCTGCTCTCATATACCACCTGATGCTTTCTGTTCTGATAGTGAAGAACCAGTTATTCCTTCTGGTATAGAAGCATATTTAACAGAACTTTTACCCAAAAACACTCAAGTACAATTTCCAAATGATAAAAAATGGAAAGGCCTTACTATAAAAACTGGGACAGATGATTCATATCCTTCAAGTCCTATATTAAAAGATTGTACTTAAGGAGAAGCTAAATAGTTAAAAGCTGTGAATATTTTCAAGAAAGCAGAAAGCCTTTCTCAACTTTCTTAGATATAGATAACATGTAACCATCTTGTCCTCTGTGTAAAAAGAAAACAGGATCAGGCTGTAGCTGTTACCTCAATCATAGATAAGGCATAAGTAATGTAACAGGCTGAATACAATTTTAATCAAACGTATGCTTAGTAACATGATGTAATGGCTAAACTATAAAATGAAATAAGAAAACTATGCTAATAAGTTAGATAATTTTTCTAATTTTTAGTTTTTATATAAGTAAAAATATGTTATATTGCTCTTACAAAAGTCATAGCTTAATTAGTAGAAATATTTTCAGTGAAGTTTTGCAGACATTCAAGGTTAAATTTGAATCTCTGATAATGCTGTGAATACCCCCGTTTGTCCTTGACTCACTTGTATTTCATCACACGTCATTCACCACTTGTGGTTAAAATATAAAAATAGAATATGATTTGATTGAATGTGTTCTAAATCAAAGGCTCTATAAATACTCTGTAACTTGGTCTGAAAGTGTCTTCTGATCTCATATCCAACTACATCTGGAAGGGACAGAAGTCCACAGGCTTGGCAATGTATCAATTTAGTTTTACATTGTAAACTTGTTCCTTTTGTCTTAAGTGCTCCTTTAGTAAAAAATGTGTTGAAGTTGAATTCTTGTCTTGAGGGCTTTTAAGCTACTGTCTGTCCCTATTCTCTTAATTGAGTGGGAGGTTACTTGATGAAGCTCAAACTGACTGTATCATGACCTGATAAGGCTCGGCCTTTTCTAACAGAGATCACAGGTTTGAGGTATAAAGAGACAAACCCATAACAGTCCCATTTTCCTGTTTCTTTTCTTTTGTTGATTATGCTTTTGGGGTAAAATCTAAGAAACTATTGCATAACTCAAGGTCCTGAAGATGCTTCCCTACATTTTCTATTAGGAGTTTCATGATTCTGATTCTTATATTTAGGTCTATGATTCACTTGGGGTTGATTTTTGATTTTTGCATATAGTATGAGGTAGACATTCAACCTTCATTGTTTTGCAAATAGATATCGAGTTCTCCCAGTATCACTTGTTGAAAAGACTGTTCTTTCCAAATTGAGTGGCCTTTGCCCACCTGTTAAAAATCAGTTGGCCATAAAGGTGAGGGTTGATTTCTGAGCTCTCAATTCAAGTCTGTTGGTCTATCTATATGTCTGTCCTTGTGCCTGAACCATGCTGTTTTGATTACTGTGGCTTTGTAATAAGTTTTAAGATTGGGAAGTATGAGTCCTCCAACTTTGTTCTTCTTTTCCAAGATGGCTTTGGCTCTTCAGGGCCCATTACCCATCCACATGTTTGATGATAGGCTTTTCCATTTCTTCAAAGAAGGTTGCTGGAATTTTGGTTGGGATTGCATTGAATCTGCAAATTGTTTTGGGTAGAATTGACATCTTAACATTTGGTCTTCCAATTTGTTTTGTTCTTCTTTGACTCCTTTTAGCATGTTTTATAGTTTTCTGTGTACAGGTCTTTTACATCCTTGGTTAAATTTTTTCCTAGATATTTGATTCTTTTAATTGCTATTGTAAATGGAATTTTTTTTTCTTGATTTCTTCTTCCAAATGTTCAATACTAAAACACTACTGATTTTTGGCTGTGAACCTTGTACCCCTCCACTTTGCTAGGATTTTCCAGGGTGTTCTGTAGATAGGACCATGCCATCTGCAAATAGGGAAAGTTTTATTTCTCCCTTTCCAATTTGCATGCCTTTTATTTCTTCTTCTTGCCTAATTGCTCTGGATACAACTTCCTATTAAATATTGAGTAACAGAGGTGACAGTGAGCATCCTTGTCTTGTTCCTTATCTTGGGAAATTTCAGTCTTTCACCACTAGATATGATGTCAGCTGTAGATTTTCATATATGCCTTTTATCATGTTGAGGAAGTTTCCTTCTATTTCTAGTTTTCTAAGTGTTTTTCTCAAGAAAGATACCACATTTCTTCAAATACCTTTTCTGCATCAATTGAGATGATCATCTTTTTTCTTCCTTTATTCTTAATGTGGTGTATTACATTAATTGATTTTCTTAAGTTGTACCAACCACCCTTGCATACCTGTGATAAATCCCACTTGATTATGGTGTATAATTCTTTTAATATGCTGTTGTTGGATTTGGTTTGCTAGTATTTTGTTGAGGATTTTTGCATCTATATTCATAAGGGATATTTGTAATTTTCTATTGTTGTGGTATCTTTTCTTAACTTTGTTTAGAGGATGAAGTTGGTCTCTTAGGATGAATTAGGAAGTGTTTCCTCCTCTTCAAGTTTTGGAAGAGTTTGAGCAGGATAGTTATTAATTCTTCTTGGAATATTTGGAAAACTCTCCTGTGAAGCCATCTGGTCCTGGGTATTTTTGATGGAAGATTTTTGGTTACTGATTCAATCTATTTATTAGTAATTGGTTTGTTGAGATCTTTGATTTCTTCTTGAGTCATGTAGGTAGTTTGTATGTTTCTAGAAATTTGTCCATTTCATCTAGCTTATATAATTTGTTGGCATAAGTTGTTCATAGTATTCACTTACAGTCCTTTTATTTCAGTGTGGTCTCTCTTTACTTTCTGATTTTAGTTATTTGTATCTTCTCTCTTTTTCTTCATCATTCTAGCTAAATATTTGTCAACTTTATTAATCTTTTCAAAAAGCCAACTTTTGAATTTGTTGAGTGCCTGCTATTATTTTTCTATTAACTTTTTCATTTATCTTTGCTCTATCCTTTGTTATTTCCTTCTTTCTGCCCACTTTCAGTTTAGTTTCCTGTTATTTTTCTAGTTCTTCCAGTTTTGAGGATAGGTCTCTGATTTTAAATCTTTCTTCTTTTATGTAAGCATTTAGAGCTGTAATTTCCCTCTCAGCACTACCTTTGCTACATCCCATAAGTTTTGGTCTGATGTATTTTATTTTCATTCACCTCAAGATATTTCCTAATTTCCCTTATGATTTATTCATTAACCGAATTAGTAGTTTTTAAATTTCAACATATTTCTGAATGATCTATTTCTCCCTCTGTTACTGATTTCTAGTTTCATTCCATTGTGATTGGAGAAGATGCATTATATAATTCAATATTTTTTTAATTTATTAAAACTTGTTTTCTGACCTAATGTATGGTCTATCCTGGAGAATGATCAATACATTCAAGAGAATGTGTATTCTGTTGTTGGTGAGTGATGTGTTCTATATATGTCTGTTAGGTCTAGTTGGTTTAGAGCATCATTCAATTCTTATATTTCCTTATTGATCTGTCCAGATGTTTTATCTGTATTGAAAGTGGTGTATTAAAGTCTCCTAGTATTACTGTAGAACTGTCAATTTCTCTTTTCAAATCTGTCAGTATTTGCTTATATATTTGGGGGGCTCTGCTGTTAGGTGCATATATATTTATAATTGTTATGCCTTGTTGAATTGAGCTCTTTATCAGTATATAATGACCATCTTTGCCCATCATAACTGTTTTTGACTTAATGTCTATTTTATCTGATATTACTAAAGCTACCCCTGCTCTCTTTTGGTTTCTACTTGCATGATATGTATTTTTTCCATCCTTCCACTTTCAACCTACTTATGTCTTTGAATGTAAGGTGAATCTTTGTAGGCAGCAAATAGTTGGGTGATGCTTTTTTACCCAGACTGCCAATCTACATTTTGATGGGAGGGTTTAATCTATTTATATTTAAAATCACTACTGATAATGCAGGACTTTCTTATGGCATTTTCCTATTTAGTCTTTTTAAGTCTTATACCTGTTTTTGACCCTCAATTCTTCAGTTAATGACTACTTTCAGATTTACTTGATTTTTGTATTGTAACATATGAAATCCCTTCTCATTTCTATCTGGATATAATTTTCATCTATTTTCCTTGTGGTTACCATGGGGTTAAAATTTATTATCCTAAATGTGTAATATCATATTTGATTTGATACAAATTTGACTTCAATAGTTGTTCTAGTTTGCTAATGCTGCGGAATGCAAAACACCAGAGATGGATTGGCTTTTATAAAAAGGGGGTTTATTTGGCTAT
The DNA here is from genome assembly GCF_015220235.1 of Choloepus didactylus. NCBI lineage: Eukaryota > Metazoa > Chordata > Mammalia > Pilosa > Megalonychidae > Choloepus > Choloepus didactylus. The sequence goes on from NC_051316.1 coordinate 23,984,070, forward strand.
ACAGTTACAGTCTTAAGGCCATAAAGTGTCCAAGGTAACACATCAATAATCGGGTACCTTCACTGGAGGATGGCAAATAGCGTCCGGAAAACCTCTGTTAGCTGGGAAGGCACATGGCTGGCGTCTGCTCCAAAGTTCTGGTTTCAAAATGGCTTCTCCCAGGACATTCCTGTCTAGCAAGCTTGCTCCTCTTCAAATAACATCACTCACAGCTGCACTGCGTACAGTCTCTTTGAGTCAGCATGTTTTATATGGCCCCACTGATCAAGGCCCACCCTGAATGGGTGGGGTCACACCTCCATGGGAGTATCCCACCAAAGTCACCACCCACAGCTGGGGTGCATTCCAAGCAAATCTAACCAGTACCAAAACGTCTGTCCCACAAGACCACAAAGACAATGGCATTTGGGGGACATAATACATTCAAACCGGCACAATAGTATATACATAAACTGTTCCTATATCCATCTATCCCTTATCTTTGTTTGTACTTGTTACAAAGTATATCTCTGTACATTGTATTTCCAAAACCATACATTTATCATTACTTTTTTATACATTTACATTTTAGTCTCTGTAGGAAGTAGGAAATGAAGTTACATATCTATAAAATATAATACGATAGTACTGACGTTTATAATTACCCAAAGATTACCTTTACTGGGAGCCTTAATGCCACTTTTCACCACTGTCCAGTGGCCTTTCCTTTCAGTCTCAAGAGCAACACTTAGTATTGTTTGTAGGGCAGATCTAATGGTGATGAACTCTCTCAGCTTTGGTTTATCTGGGAATGTCTTAACCTTTTCCTCATTTTTGAAAGCAAATCTCACCAGATATAATATTCTTCATTGGCAGTTGTTTTCCTTCAGCACTTTAAGTATTTCAACCCACTGCCTTCTTGCCTCACAGTTTCTGATGAAAAATTGGCACTCAATCTAATTGAGACACCCTTATACACAACATTTTGCTTTTATCTTGCAGCTTACAGAACTCTTTCCTTGTTATTTGAGTTTGACAGTTTGAACAATATATGACAGTATGTATTTTTCTTCATTTTTATCTTTTTTGGTATTCCCTGGGCTTCTTGGATATGCATATCCATGTCTTTTGCTAAGTTTGGGAAATTCTCTGTCATTATTTCTTTGAATATTCCTTCTGCCCTTTTCTCTTTTTCTTTTCTTTCTGAGACTCCCATAATACATATATTTGTATGCTTGATGGTGTTCCAGAGGTATTTAAAGTATTTTTCACTTTTTATAATTCTTTTTCTTTCTGCTCCTCAGCCTTACTCTTTTCAATTGTCTTGTCTTTAAGTTCACTGATTCTATCTTTTGCAGTACTGTTCTACTTTTGAAACCCTCCTGGGCATTTTTTTTTTTTTACAGTTATTGTGGTCTTCAACTCCAGTAGTTCTTATTGCTTCCTACGTAAAATTTCTGTCTCTTTACTAAGATTTTGTGCCTCTTTACAAAGATTCTTATATTGCTCATTCATCATTTTCCTGATAGCCTTTAGTTATTTCTCTGTATTTTCCTTCATCTCCTTGAGCATTTTTTAAAGATCACTTTCTAAAGGCTTTGTTTGCTATGTTCATAGACTGCTATTCTTCATTGGTGTTTTTGGATTTTTATCCTCTTCCTTTGGATGGGCTATGATTTTCTGTTCCTTTATTTGTCTTGTTCTCTTGTGCAAATTGTACATTTTAATATTTTAAAATGTTAACTCTGAGATTTATTCCCAGAGATGTGTGTTTCTTGATTTTGTAACCAGCTGGTGTTATGACAGAGATTTTCTTGAGTGTCAGATATCTTATCAGGGAAGACTGCCCAAGGTGAGTGCAAAATTGTCTTGTCCTGGGCTTGTATATGTCAGGGCTTTGGCCTTCCTCTTTTTACAGGAGTTTGAATACCCTCTCTCTTTCCCAGGAGGCAGATCTTCTCTCTCTTCCCAGTGTTTAAAGCAGGTAATTCTTTGCCCCAGGCCATCTGCCTCAATAGTTTCTTGCACTGCTTTTGTTGTAGTGTGAAGCTGCTTTTGCCTGGAGTGCAAGTCCAGGTTGGGGGTTGGGGGTAGGAGAGGGGATATCCCAAGTTAGTGTTTCCCAGCTGGAACAAGGCCAAGGACCCATGAATGGGGTGCAGACCAGCTCCTAGCTGCTCTGTGGAGGAGATCAGGAAGGGTGCCAGGAGCTTCTTTCACAGGTCCCCAAAAGTGTGCGTTCTTGACCTGCCCAGTAAATGCAGCTATTAAACTATCCCCTGCAACCCTGAGGAAATGCAGTATCTTTATGTCTTCTTAGCCATCTTTGTCCAGGGTGGATTGAGCAATAACTGCCCTCAGAGCCATGATCAGCAATTGGCCATGCCCACACTGGGTCTTGGGGTAGTGGGTTTGTACACCCCTTTTTGCCACAAGTGAGCTAGCCAGGGTCCATATGCCAAGGTGGCCTATAGTGAAAGTGAGGGATGGCCACTAGTAACCATTGCATGGAGAGAGCAGTATACTAGTCTTTACAGCAATTTACCAATCTCTTCCTCCCACTCTTCCCTGGATGCTGTACAGTGTTCTACTGTACTCTGGAGCTTTGAATAGTTGTTTCAGGCAGTTCCTGTCTGTTTTATAGTTGTTCTGTTGGAAAATCTTAATCCTGTGGCTTCCTACTCCACCATCTTCCCACAGTTCTCTCTCACATGGTCTTTTTTGACTGGCTTCTGTCACTTAGCATAGTGTCTTCAAGGTTCATCTTTGTTGTATCGTGTATCAATACTTCATTCCATTTGAGGATAGAATAATATTACATTGTAAGGCTATGCCATATTTTGTTTATCCATTTGACAATTGGTGGACATTTGGGTTGTTTCCACTTTTGGGCTATTATGAATATTGCTGCTATAGTCATGCACAAAAGTTTTTATGTAGACATAAGTTTTCATTTTCTTTGGTGTATAGCTTGGAGTAAAATTGCTGGGTCATATGGCAACTCTAGGTTTAATTGTTTGAGGAACTGCCAGCAGGATTTCCATAGGAACTGCACCATTAATTTCTTATCAACAGTGAATGAGGGTTCCAATTTATCTACATCTTCACCAAAACTTGTTGTTTTCCATTTTGATTTTTAACAAAGATTTAGGCATCCCAGTGGGTGTGAAGTGGTATCTCATTATGGTTGATTTACATTTGATTTCACTGATGATGTTGAACATCTTTTCTTATGCTTATTGGCCATTTGGATGTTGGGCTAGTTTGAAGTTGTTAGGTACTTCAGAAAACACCATGTTCTTTTAATCCATCCCTATGGGATTAGGTTGTTTCAGTGGAGATGTGACCCAGCCCATTCAAGGTGGGTCTTAATCCTTTACTGGAATCCTTTATGAGAGGATAAAAGGCAGAGACATTTAGAGAGAGCTTAGAGAGTGAAGCACCTAGGAGATGCTAAGAGAGAACCACAGATGCTCAGAAAGAAAGCCACTGGAATCGGAAGCTGAAAGCAGCAAAACCCAGGAGTGAAGGACCAGCAGATGCCAGCCATGTGCCTTGCTATCTGACAGGGGAACACTGGATGCCAGCAACCATTCTTCAGAAAAGGTATCCTCTTGTTGACGCCTTAATTTGGACATTTTCATGGCCTTAGAAATGTAACTTAATAAATCCCCATTGTTAAAAGCAAACCCATTTCTGGTATATTGAATCCCAGCAGTGTTAGCAAACCAAAACAGACATCTACCTTGGAGAAATCTCTATTCATACCCTTTGTTCATTTTTAATTATGTTATTCGTCTCTTGTTATTTAGTTGTAATAATTCTTTATATGTGATGGATACTAAACCCTTATCAATTATATGACTTGCAAGTATTTTCTCCTACTCTGTGAATTGTGTTTTTGCTTTCTTGATGGTGTTGTTTGAAGCACAAAAGATTTAATTTTGATGGAGTCCAAATTGTTTTTTTTCTTCCTTTTGCTGTTCATGATGTTGATGTCATATCTAAGAATCTTTTCCTAAATCTGAGGTCATGAAGATTTATCTCTATATTTTCTTCTAAGAGTTTTATAGATTTCACTTTTAAATTTAAGTATTTGATTCATTTTGAGGTAATTTTTATATATGGTGTCAGGTTAGGGTCCAAATTCAGTCTTTTGCATGTGGCTATCCAGTTGTCCCAGCACCATTTGTTGTAAAGAGTGTTCTTTCCCATATTGAGTGGTCTTGGCACCGTTGTTGAATATCATTTGACCATAGAAACATGGCTTTATTTTTGGACTCTCAAATTCATTCCATTGATCTATTTGTCTATGCCTGTGCCAGTACCACAATGTTTTACTTACTGTGGCTTTGTAGTGAAGTTTTGAAATCAGGAAGTGTGAATCCTCCTACTTTGTTCTTCTTTTTCAAAATTTTATTTGCCTCTCTCTATCCCTTATAAATTCATATGAATTTTAGAATCAGCTTGTCAATTTCTACAAAGAAGTGAGCTGGGATTTTGATAGGGATGTCATTGAACCTATAGATTGGTTTGGGAAACATTGCTGTCTTAACGATGTTAAGTCTTCTAATGATGAATATGGTTTTTTCCCCCATTTATTTCAATCTTCTTTCTTTTAAGAATGTTTTGTAGTTTTCAAAGTATAAGTTTTGCATTTCTTTTGTTAAATTTATCACTGTGCTTTATTATTTTTGTTGCTATTTTAAATGGAATTGTTTTCTTAATTTCATTTTCAGATTGCAATTTTATAGCAATAAAATTGATTTTTGTTTACTGATCTTGCATACTACAACCATGTTGAACTTTTTTATTGGTTCTAATAGTTTTTTTTATTATTATTATTATTGGATTCCATAGGGTTTTCTATATACTAGAATATGTCCTCTGTAAATAGAGATAGTTTTGTTTCTTACTTTCCAATCTGGATGTCTTTTCTTTCTTTCTTTCTTTCTTTCTTTCTTTCTTTCTTTCTTTCTTTATTTCTTTATTTCTTTTCTTTCTTTCTTTCTTTCTTTCTTTTTTTTTTTTTCCCCCTAATTGCCCTGGCTAAAACTCCAGCACAGTACTGAATAGAAGTGGTGAAAGCAGATCTTAGGGAGAAAGCATTCATTCTTTCACTATTAAACATGATGCTGTGGGTTTTTTGTGGGTGATCTTTAACAGGTTGAGTTAGTTCTCTTCTAGTCTGAGTTTTTTTTTTAGTGTTTTTTCTTGCAAAGGTGTCAGATTTTGTCAAGTGTTTTTTTTGTTTGTTTGTTTGTTTGTTTCTGAATCTATGCAATTTTTGTTTTTAGTCTATTGATGGGATGTAGTTCACTAGTTGATTTTCATGTGTCAAGCCAACCTTGCATATCTGGAATAAATGCACTTGGTCATGGTAGATCATTCTTTTTATATGTTACTGATTTTCACAGCTACTAGGTTTGTGAGTTTTTAGTTTTCAAGACATGGGTAGAGGGGCTGGGATTAGGGCAAGTTAAAACACTACGAAGCTCACTTTTCTTACCAAGATTGAATCATTTTTTTTCCAAATAAATGCCCCTAAGATTGGTGCTAGCCTTTGGTTAATTTCCAAAATTCTGAAAAAGTTGATCTTGACAATTTTTGCTGGTGTCCTCATTGCTTTTATGAGGGAGTGGATTTCCGGAGGTCCTTACTCCACCATTTCAGAAGTGCTTTTCCCCTCTATTGCCTTTGAATCTATTTGCTATTTTCTTATTTATAGCACTATCCTCAGATCTCCATTCTTTCCTTGCCTACATTTTAATTATCATTTGGTTTAATCTTATATATTTCAAAGTCTGGGAAGTTTTCCTGGGAGCCAGCCTCACCTCCTCTCTGTGTAAAATGAAAATGTAGGGACCCTAGTTCAAAAAGTATTAAAAATTTCAAGATGGTGAAAGTGAAGTGTTAAGTCAACCAGGGGGCCCTTTTGAATGGGGCCTTTCCTTCCACTCCCACTTCCAGCCTTCACACCTCATCCTCTCTGTATCCTACATCTCTCTCTCATCCATCCTGTCCCTGTTCCTTCCATGCTAAACACCCTCCTAAAGCTTCCATTGTGTTCAAGGTAAAGTCCAATTTCCTGCCCCTGACTCCATGCTTCAGCTAAACTGGATGACTTATAAACCCATGCCCTTCCCCATACAATGGGGATTCTCTGTTGCTGTTGGATCTATTTGCCTTTTCTTTTTAAATTGAAACACTGTTCTCCAACCTCCATTCTTTGAGCCATGCATTAATTGTCTTTTGGATTTGAGCTTCTGTTTTCAAAACCTGGGAGGCTGCCACTAATCTCCAGGCAGATTTACCTTCCACTGTGTCCTGTGCATCCTTTGCTAAAGCATATATGACACTCTATATTAGTGCCTTTCTCTATCACCTAAGTGTGACCTTTTCAAGAGAAGACCGTGGTTGTGGTACATGTGGATCCCCAGCATCAGGAATCCTGGGGAATGGCTCATAAAAACCTTCAGAAATGGGTGCTAATGAATGGGAATGACCATATTCACAAAGAATAAACAAACCCAGACGGATCAAGCAATGATGAAAAACGAAATGGGGACAGAATTTAACTTGCCCAAATCTCACAGCTAGTAAGTAAATAGTGGAGGTAAGATGTAAATCCAGGCAATTTGGATTCTTAGCTACTTCTTACCACACTCATAGCTACTAAGTTATGCTTCTTCTTAAAGTGTTTAAAAAGTTAGAAATGTTTATAAATTCTTATATTTTCTGGATACCGAGTATCTATGACTTACATTTTCATTAGTGATGGTAAGTCATTTCAATTTGAATGTTAATAGAAATATATTTTTATGCAAATAGTTACCCAAGGTCAGAAGGAAAATATTTTAACTTACATATAAGAGTTTGATGATAAATGTCATTTAAGTTGCAGTGAAATAATGAATTCCAACTGTGTGAATAAGGAGTAGGAAGCTGGGTCATTGTTGGAATCCCTGGAGGCTGACCAGAGGCTAAAATGTTTTTAATCCTGTAGCTGAGAAAACAGTAACCTCTGTCTGATCTCTATTAACTACAAGTTTCATGAGTAGATAGTAACCATAATAGCCTTAAGAACAGGGCAGCAGTCATTATCTTCCTCTGTAAACTTATTCAACCCCTTCAAGACTCATATTAATTTTTAAAACGGTATTTTTGAGGACTGCATTTCAGCTTTTTAAAATTAAAATAAATGTGTTTCCTCATCCTACCATGTTTAAGTATTAATTTGAAATTGAAATATGACTCAAAATATTACCTAAGAAGAATCTATTCTAATAAAATGTCTCTACCATTCAGAAGCCCTATTTTCACACATTCTGCAGGTCATTAAATCATTTCTCAAGCATTACACAGCACTTGTACTACACACAACCTTTATCACATTCTTTGGACATGAGGTAAGAGAAAAAAAAAGAAAAGAATGGGTTCCCCCACCCAGTACCATCATTAACCCTGGCAAGATGGCGTTCCTAACTCCAACTGCCCCTCCTCTGGCTGTCCCCTCCCTACAAGTGAGAAATCTACAGTCCAATGGGAAATGCTATTCTGAAAAGTCACTCCACCCTCTCTCCTCCATTTGACCTTACATTCTAGAGATTCGGAATTCCCTGTCCAATCCATTTAACCTTAGGGTCTAGAGATTTGGAATTCCTTGTCCACACAGCCCAACCTATTTCTGGGGTCTACTTAATCTATTTCCCAGATCCTTCTTCAAGAAAACATATTTTCCATTGTAGGCATCTGTAAACAAAGATGTGGCCATGAGGCAGCTATTTACAGGGGGTGTGGAAAAAGATTGGGCTGAGTAGAATTTGGTGTCCTGCTGTATACACTTAGTAGAGGCCTGGATGAAAGGAAGGTAGAAAGAGAAGGGGAAAGGGCTGTGGGCAGGGCCTAGAGGCTATCTTTCGATAAATCAGCACATTCCAAAAAGGTTCTGATAAAATTCATGTCTTGCCTTCCTGGTAGTTATGAAGGTTACTTGTCAAGGTAGGAGGGTATAATGTAATATATTTCATTTAACAGCTGTATTATTTTATGACTTTATTTTAGATATTTGGTTAGTAAGCCTCAATTTATCCTCTTGCCTTGAGCCCTGGAAGGCTGATAATGTAGAAGAGGTATACATATATATATAATTAATGAGCATTTTGAAACAGAGCAGTTTCTTCAAGTGCTGAGTGATTTTTTTGTTGTTGTTTATTTTTTTTCCCCCAAGGAGAATTGGTGTTTATTTTGACTGGTTATGGATGTGCCAACTGAGGACATAGGACCTAACCCCCTCCAGAGATCCTGAATGAGAATAACAACTGATGTACAGTCTGAGCTGCAAGGAGCTTGCTTCAGTGAGATGGGGTCTGGCCAGGGAGCCCAGAAACCAGAGTTCTCACCCCAGCCTGCTCTTAACCTGGTAGCGTGACTTTGGGTGAGTCACATGCACTCTCTGGCATTAGGTAGAAAATGAGAAGCTCAAGTTAGCCTGAAAAAATTCCTTCTCTCACTAAGATTCTATGAGAGTCCCAGGGTTTGGATTGGAGGGCTTGAGGGGAGTGGGGTCTCTCCCTCAGTCTGCAGAGTCCCCCCAAGAAAGGTCAGGTCAGGAGGAGTTTGGCTGTGTTCTCTCCCGGCTCTTCCAATGAATGCCTTGGCACAGGGATGGTCTGTTGCCATGGTGAGAGCTCCCTGTGGTTCTGGCCTGGGCGGGGCTCTGAGGAGCAGGAGGTAGGGAAGGATGTCAGGGAAGCGGAATGATTTTTAAATTATGAAAAAATGATACAATCTGAACTCTCAATTGCATATTATTCAAACATTCATGGCTTCTTTCCTAAGTAGTATTAAATCTAAATTTGGTATCTGCAGGCATCAAATAAACTCAGATGTTAAAAACTCTCTCAAGAAGTCTTCTGACTTTCAAAGTCATAATTCAATATCATAATTCGCTAATTATCCAGTAAGACTATGAAACAAAATCTACATCACTAATAGGATTTTCATTATTTGTTCATCACAAACAAGGGCTGTACAGAGCCCTTTAAGTTATGTTAGAATTTCCTTCTTGAGAAGGCTAAATTTTGTTCCAAAGTCACCTGTGCAGGATGAACAGAGAATCTTAATTGCCATTTGAGTCATATAATAATTCTGACAAGTGCTATGCTCACAACATGACAATTAATAAACATATTTTTAAGTAAACTTTATCTTTTAGATTTGCTGAAAAAAAGTAATGATTTTACAGCATTCCCATATACCATGCACCCTGTTTCTCCTATTATTAATATCTTACACTACTACAGTACATGTATTACAATTAATGAACCTATATGGGTACATTATTATTAAACTGAAGTCAACTTTATTCAGATTTTCTGAGTTTGTACCTAATGTTTATTTTCTGTTCCATGGTCCATCCAGTATGCTACCTTACCATTAGTCATGTCTTCCAAAGTTCCTCTTGCCTTCCCTTGTTTCGGATGACCTAGACTGTTTGAGGAGTGCTGGTTGAGTTCTAACAGTTCTTTGTATATTTTGGATACAAATCCTTTATGGGTATGTGTTTTGCAAATACTTTCTCCCAGCCTGTGGCTTGTCTTTTCATTCTCTTAACAGTGTCTTTCACAGAATAGAAGTTTTAAATTTAAACAAAGTCAACTTATCAATTATTTTCTTTCATGGACCGTGCCTTGGTATCATATCTAAAAATTCATTGCCAAACACATGGTTACCTAGATGATCTCATAAGTTTTCTTCTAGAAATTTTATGGTTTTAGTTTTGCATTTAAATCTATTATCTATTTTGAGTTAAGTTTTTCTGAAAGGTATAAGGTATGTGTCTAGTTTCATTTTCTTGCATATGTATGTCCAATTGTTCCAGCACTGTTTATTGAAAAGACTGTCCTTTCTCCATTGAACTGCCTTTGCTCCTCTGTCTAATATCAGTTAACACTTTTTGTGGGTCTATTTCTAGGCTATCTATTCTGTTCCATTCATTGCTCCATGTGTTTATTCTTTCAATGACACCATGCTGTCTTGATATCTGTAGACTTGTAGTTAAGTCTTAAAGTTGAGTAATATGAGTCCTTAAACTTTGTTCTTCATCTTCAGTACTTTGTTGACTATTGTAGGTCTTTTGTCTTTCCATATACATTTTAGAATCAGTTTGTTGATATCTATGCAATAGCTTGTTGGATTTTTTTTTTTAATTAGACAGTTGTAGGTTTACAGAAAAATCATGCAGAACAGTACCAGATTCCGATACCCACACCTCCCCTACCCCACACAGTTTTCCCTATTAACACTTTGCAATAGTGTGGTACTTTTGTTATGACTGATGAAACAACATTATTATAATTATACTATTAAATATAGGCCATAGATTACATTATGGTTCACTGTGTTGTACAGTTCTATGGATTTTAAAAATTTTTATTCTGGTAACATGTAATTGAATCTATAGATCCAGTTGGAAAGAATTTCCATCTTAAAAATATTGAGTCTTCCAATCGATGGACATGGACTATTTCTCCATTTATTTAGATTTTAGTTGATTTCTGTCACAAAAGTTTTGTAGTTTTCTGCAAAACTATATATCCTCTACATAGTTTGCTAGATTTATACCTGATTAATTTTTTTTTTTTTTTGGTGATCTGTAAGTAGTATTTTTTTTTAAATTTTAAATTCCAATTGTTCATTGCTGGTATAGGATATCAAATGACTTTTGTATATTAGCCATGTATCCTGAGATCTTGCAATATTCCTTTATTAGCAATATGAAGACTTTTTTTGTTGATTCTTTGACATGACTCTGCCTGTGCTGATTTTCTGCATTGACAATCATGACATCAGTGAACAAAGACAGTTATATTTCTTCCTTCCATATATGCATACCATTTATTTCCCTTTCTTGTCTTGTTGCACTACCTAGGACTTCCAATACCATGTTGAACAGAGAGAACATCCTTGCCTTGTTCCTGATCTTAGGGGAGAAAGTAACCAGTTTGTCATTAATAAATATTATGCTATCTGTAGGTTTTTGTAGACTTAAAAAAAAAATCGCATTGAGGAAGTTCTCATCTGTTCCTAGTTTGCTGAGTTTTCCTTATTAATGGATGTTGGATGTTGTCAAATGCTATTCCACATCAATTGATAAAATCAATATGGACTGTGTGGACATGCTCATTTTGTAGCTCCTTTGCGGTTTCTCTCTGCTCTTTACAGCAGAATGTGTAGCCACACAGCATCAAGAAGAGGATTCAGATGCAAAGTTCAGGGCTTGAATTTAGTACCATGTCTGCATTTCAGAAATCCTTTCTGTTAAAGTACACAAAACTTTCTTTTTCTGAGGTAGGAACTCAACTTTCTGCACCATGGGAAAGAATGAGGTTGCAGCAAAGGAAACAGTTTGCATTCTCTGCACTCAGATGCCTGCTTTGTGATTTGTTACTTGGAACAATTAGCACATTTTCCTAAGGGCATGAGAAATGGGATTGGTGAAGTATTTTATTTCAATTTGCCTAGAACGTTCTGTCATCCAGGTGCTCAGCTTTTACTGAAGCAGTTGTAAATTACATGGTCCAGATGAGGGGGCCCAAAACTTTCAAAAGATGCAAAAGAGCCATCAAATTAATGAAATGATATTAAAGAGAACAGGAAGGTCGCTGGTGAGGTCCAGAGCTCCTCTAGGTTTGCAACCCTCCCTTGTGAGTGTGCAAAGTGCCACATCTGGCCTTCTGTGCAGCTTCCTTGTGGTGTAAGAAAGTACTATTCCACCGACAATGCTGGACAGTGTCCTGGACTCCAAAGAGTGTGGAGCTCAGTGTTGGAAGGAGACCTGCTAGCAGCTGAACAAGCCCTTGTATTAAGATTAACACTAGATGTAATCTTGTACGATTTGTGTTTAAATTATTTTTTATTTTTATTTTTTTGTAAATCAGAGCATCTTTTTACTGACATATGACAACTTTAGAAAAATTTTGTATTCATTTCTGTTGGTATTTGGATGGATGGCAACTTTAACATTTTAATAAAGTATTTTTTTAACTCATTCCTAGGATTCTCATTAACATTTTGATCATGCATTTTTTAAAAACTCATTCCTAGGATTCTTATTCAAGGAGTTTTTAATCTGCACTCAAATAAAATGCACTAACATAAATCACTATTTAAAAGATAACCTTTGTAGAATAAATATTTGAGAAAAAAAAGAATCCCTTTTTTTGAGGAAATAAAGAACTCAGAATTAAACTAATATGTATTTTTGGTTTACTCCCTTTTTGTATTTCCACATTATAGCATATTTATTTATTCCTTATAAAGTTAATGTATTGATTTTCCACAGATTGGAAAACAAATATACTCTACTAAAATGTTCAGTCAAAAATTAATAAAGTAAAACCTAAAGTATCCTCAACCCTCTTAATGTGACAATTTGTTACCCAGCTTTCTAAACTCTCATCTGTATAAAATGTAACTGGATTAGACTACTTGTGTCACTGAGCAGTTTACTTTTTTGTTACTTAACACCACATGCTTGTTCTACAGACTGATTAATTCCTTTTTTATAGTGGCTACAAGATATTCTATGATATTTATATACCATAATTATTTAACCAATCCCCTTTATATGGGGAAGAGATTAGCTGGGGCTAGAAAAAACAGAGGCAGGTGGTGTACAGACAGTTATAAGGTTTGCACAATATAAGGTGCTTTATCTGTATTACCTTGGGGTAAATTTTTGTCCAAGGTGTAAGTCATGGTTTAGGGAGGGTGCAATAAATGAGAAAAGCAGTCAGGAATGGGAAGATTTATGGAGAGCAGAATCATAGAGCAAGCAGGGCTTGCCCTGGAGACAGTTGTGAAAAAGGAAGGAGAAGAAAACCATGCAGGATCCTAAAAATCACAGAAAGTACTTTGTTACCTAGCAAAGATTTCCAATCATTTCACTAACAAGGGAAAATTTCTATTTTAGGGAGCCTGGTCATTATGAAATAGTATGACAGCTACCTACAGTTTTGTAGCTAACCCTTTGAAAGCTTCAGGTGATTACTCTGCAAAATGGAAAATAGTGCTTTGTGTTCTCTTTACCTTGATAAAAAAAAAAAAAAGGAAAAGAAAAAACTCTGAAGGACTTATTTTTACAGATTCTTAAGGTTTTTTTACCCACTATTTTTTGACCAGAGACAACTGGAACACATTTTAATTAAGAAAATATTCTCAGGAATAAGAATCATGAATACTTATTTAGAGTTTTCTGTTTCAGACACTACCCTGTATTCTCTAATCTTTATAACAGATCAAAGGCAATAACTCTTATTAACTCCATTTGCCCATTTTATAGCACCTTGTAATTATGTAAACTGAACACAAAGATGCCACCTCCATCTCTGCTCATTTATAACATTTGTAAAAGCTGTGATTACAAATCTTGAGATATTGTGGAAGGATCAAATGATATTTTATTGATTTCTATTGATTCCACTTTCAATTGTTCTGATATTCCAGAGAATCAGTGTGTGTCAGGAGTACATTCCCACTTCACAGATCAACCATGGTGTTTGCCACACAGTACGTAGGGGTTGAATGACCTCGTGGTAGGAGTTTGTAGATTTAATATGCGTGCATCCAGCTATCCAACCATTTACTCATTCAGCACCTGTGGGATGCCCTTACATTCACCAGGCTCTGACATTACTTATATGGCCTTTGGTCTTGCTATTTTTTAACAAGCAACCACCAAATCTCAGGGAATAATACAAATTGTATTACTTGCTCATATTTCAGGCTGACACCAACGGAGTGACTAAGTGAATTAACTCTCCTGATACCTTTTTCTCCAAGTAGTCACTCAGAGATTTGGACTTTTTCCATGTTTTATTTATCTCATAGATAGACATCCCCACTTTCTGAGTGCCACTCTGGACTCTCAGCCAATGAAAACTGGCATTGCAGACTTGGCCTGAATATAAGCACATCTCATTGCAAATGCTCTCTGCCTCTGTGTCCCCCATAGATGTATCTAAAATTGAATGTGTTCTGCAACATGCGGTATTTACTTCCTCTTGAATTGTCTTTTTGCAATTTATTTTGTGTTCTGATACATGGTTTGGATTCATAAGGACTGACAGAAGTATGTAAGTGATAGTGCTAGACTTCAAGGAAGGAAAATATTGGGGAAATTGATAGTATATGAAGATCAGGCATTTAAAAACTGGCAATTTTTGGACCATACCTGGAAAACATTATGCCTGGAGGCATGGCATGATTCTAGAGGATTTGAAGAGTTTGTGATAGTCATCGCCAAAATCCCCTGCAGCTATGCCGTAAACAACAGCACCGAGCCACAGTTACACTTTACCTTCTGCCACATCCCCTGTGCTAGAAGGAGTTTGTTGTATATATTTTGTGCATCATCTGGCATAGCCTCAGACACAAGGAACAAAAGGTGCTTCTGGTAAAATGGTGAGAGTGGCCATTACCTTCGTCAGTTGGGTCTGGAAACCCACCTGGTCTAGTCACTGTGGATAATGGAAGAGGCTGGAGATTGAACCACTGATGAGTGAAATGTGAAGGGCTGATGCAGATCCTTGGGAGGGCCTTTTCTTTGGACCAGTGTCTCTTCCTCAAGCTAAGATGATTGAGATTTCTCCCCACTTCAGAATGAAGAGTGACGCATCTCATCATCAAATTTACATGCGCATGTCTCTTGGGTTCTGTCACAGAAGACTGCTGGGTTGCCCTAATGCTAGTTCTCAGGGATTTGAATAGAATACAGAAATCGTGACAGAAGGTGACAGCTATTGTCGGGTATGCTGTCATTCATTCATCTGCTTGTCAGATGCCTGTGAATCCCTGGTGATTATTGACCAACTCTGCATTTAATTAGTGGGTTGTCCTGAATTTGTCCCTGCTCTGGGGCTCGTATTGCATGTGTGCTGCATGATGAATCTGAATGGCTCACTGCAGGCTGCTGCGGCTGCTTGTGTTTGAGACTGGCTGGTTCAGAGTCCAGCCAGCATGGTGGTGAAGGAGAGGATGGGAAGAGGGGTGGAGTGGCAGGGGAAGGGCCTCCAAAAGGCATGGGCAGGGTTTTCTGACCATGAATTGTAGAAAACCACAGTTAGCAATTGTTCTATCTGAAGTCTCTGCCTAACACCAGGTTTTGTGATTTGTGATTTAATTCATTTGTTTTAAAAATCAAAGCTGCTCCAAGACTACCTCTGCCCTTAGGTAGCTCCCTGGCCTTAATCAGTTTGAATTTAGGTAGAAATTACTTAGCGCAAAACATCCTGTCTTAAGGGCTTGTATTTAAGAAAAGTTGAGAACCTTCCTAGAATACTATACTGCCTGTTTCCCTTCTCTTCTGTTCTTACCTTGTGGGATTCAGTTTCAATGTGCAACATGTTTTGCTTTAAACTTTTTATGGCTTTAAATTATATGGGTTGTTCTAAGTCAGTAAATTTAACATAATTTCCACAGTGCTTAATTAGTTTAAAATACTTATGATGTTTCAGGTGGTAAATGAGAAATTTTGTTCTAAACCTATACAAAAAGCTCAATACAGTTTGAGTCTCATTTTAATCTATCAGGTAGGACTGGGTCAGTTTCTGTTATGGAATACAGTGAAAGTTCTCTGTTCTGGGAACTGCTTACAATTCCACAAACCAGACTCAAAACTTGTTCTTTGCACATTATAGTATTTCCTTTTCTGGGACCCTTTCTCTTTCTCATGCTTCAGGCAAACTCTTGCTCTTTCTTTTCTCAGCACAGATACCACCTCCTCCATGAAGCCCTCCCTGCCTCCACCCAGCAGCTTGGGGCTCTTACCTGTCCCTTTGCCTCCCCACAATCGACACACATCCCCATCACCACCCATATCATTCTGACTCATACTTGAATGTGTGCCTGTACCCCCAGGTGACTGTGGCTCTGTCCTTCTGTGCCTCCGCCTGGCACAGGGCCTTATACATATTCAGAGCAGGCTGTATACACATGGGTCTTTTGAATGAGTGGACTCAGTGAAATTGAGAGGAAGTATTGACTTGAGAAATTTATGGTGCTCAGAGAATTCACTCTCCTTGGCTAGGCTCAGCCTTGCTTTCTGTCTTCACCAGGGCATGGCATTTGATGCCCCTCAGCCTGGCCTCACAACTCCTGCATCTCATGTCCCACACCTGTTTCTCACACACCCTCCACTCCAGCAAGGCATTCTCCTCCCCATTGCAAGAACAAGTCATGTTTGCATTTTCCTCTGTCTTTACTTATGCTGTTCCCTTTCAAAGGAAGTCAATCCTCTTCCCTGATGCTAACTCATGTTTAGAAAACCATTTAAAAATAATTTTAGATTTGCAGAAAAGTTGCAAAGATAGTACAGAATGTACCCATCTACCCTTCACTCAGTTTCCTCTAATGTTAATGCCTTACATTGATATTTTGTCAATACTAAGAAATTAATCTTGTACAATACTGTTATAAAACACAGGCTTTATTCAGATTCAGTCAGTTTCTTGACTAATGTACTTTTCCTCTTCCAGGATCCAATCCAGGACACCACATTGCATTTATTTGTCAGATGTCTCCTTAGTTTTCTGTGATCTGTGACAGTTTCTCAGACTTTCCTTGTTTGTGATGACCTTGACAGTTTCAAGGAGTTTCAAAGCTGTAGAAAGTCTTCAGTCTCGGTTGTTTGATCTGTCCTTACCAATTAATCTAGAGTTACAGGTTTTGGGGAAAAAACACAGATGTAAAGAGCCCTTTCCATCAAAGGATTTCAGAAATATGTTGTGTCAACATGACTTCATCACTCATGGTGTCCTTCATCTCCTGGCCAAGGCCATGTTTGCCAGGTTTCTCCACTGTAAAGTCACTTCTTCACCTCTTTACTTACTCTGTCATTTGGAAACAGGTCACTAAGTCACTACTCAGGAAGGAAAATCTGCATAAATTATTTGATATTCTTCTCTAAGGAAGATTTGTCTCTTCACTACATTTATTTTTACCTTTTTGTTTATTTGTATATTTGATCTATATGGACTCGTGGACGTTTATTTTTTTTCCTTTGGCATATAACCCAGTAGTACCTTACTATTTTTGTTGCTCAAATTGTTCCATTTGTGGCCACTGGGCACTCTTTTAGATTGGCTCCCGTGACCCTTCCACATGCCCCCATTTTGGAGCACTAACACTACTAGGTGCTCTAGGCTTATTTTGTATTTTCCTCATCCCAGCCCTACAGTCATCAGTTTCTCCAAGGAGTACTGATTTCTTTTATTGGGAAATGGCTCTTAGAAAAGGTACTCTGAGCTACAGGTGCATTTGTTACTATTGGATTATGATTGCTTCTAGGCCTTCTCGATGGACAGAATAGGAAATATTTGTCTGTACACTAACTCATGTTTACACACTGTGGTAGATTGAATTATGTGCCCTGAAAGAAAGACATGTTCTTAATCTTAATCCATGTTCCTGTAGGTGTGAAGCCTTTGCACATGTTAAGGTAAGTCTGAGTGTGTACTCATTTGTGAAGAGGAACTTCCCAGGTCTTATTTAAGTGTGGCCAACTGAATCAGGTGGGTCGCAATCCTTATTACTGGAGGTTTTATAAAGAGAGGAGCCAAACCCGGAAGTCAGAGGAAACTGGGAGAGCAACTCAAGAGAGATTTTGCCATCTGACAGGAAGCAAAGATGCATGCCAAGGAATCACAAGGATTGCTGCAAGCCAGCATGAGAATGCTACAGATTTTGGAGAGAAAACGTGGCTTTGCTCATTCCTTGAATTTGGACTTCTAGCTTTCTAAGCTATGAGCCAATAAATTCATGTTGTTAAGCAAACCGCATGTATGGTATTTGTCATAGCAACCTGGCAAACCAAGACACACATAGATCTTACTTCTAGGTCTATCCATATTTATTTATATCAAGCTGCATATGAGTTCATACTGATGGCTCCAATTCTAATCCCAAAGCATATGGTTCATTTTAGTTTTCCCCTTGCTTATATCTGTAACTTCTCTCTCCAACAGTGAGAAACCTGGCTCTTACTCTCCACCATCCATTTAATTATATGTTTGACTCTAGTATATTTGTAAAATAGTTTCAGTTTTGTTAATGTTTACTCCTAGAGAACAGTGTTTATGAAAAGTTCCTTTTGTTTTTACATTTACAGTTTCTGGGCTAAATACTGTTTTTCAAAGTAACTTAGGATCAGTTCTTTTTTCCTCACCTCCTTCATTGAATTTATTTCATATATTTATCATGCAGTTAGATTATTTTGTCATAGTCTCCAGTCTATTCTAGGATCTCCCAACCTCCTTGTTGATTTTATTTTTAATTGCAAACATTAAAGCTCTCTCTTTGTGGTTTAAGATTCTATGGATTTTGACAAATGCATGGAGTATGTTTCTATCAATCCAGTGCCATACAGAATAATTGCATCACTCTAAAATTTCCCTCATGCACCACTTTTGTAATCACCACTCCTCCTTTCCCCTAAACTCTTGGCAAGCACTGATCTGTTTCTGTCTCTATAGTTTTGTCTTTTCCAGAATGTCACATGGATAGAGTCATACATTTTGTAGCTTTTGCATCTGGCTTCTTTTACTTAACAAAATGCATGCTTACAATTAATCTTTGTTATTCTGTAAATCAATAGCTTGATCCTTTGCATCACTAAATAGTATTCCATTGTTGAGTGTACCATTGTTTATCTATATATTGCTTCCAGATTTGAGCAAGTATGATAAAAGCTGCTATAAACATTTGTGTATAGGTTTTTCTGCAAATGTAAGTTTTCAGTTCACTTGAAAAATACCAAGGGGTTCAAATGCTGGTTGTATAGTAAATCTAGGATCAACTTTATGAGAAACTGCCAAACTGTCTTCCAAAGAGGTTGGACCATTTTGCATTTCTGTCAGCAACGAATGAGAGCCCCTATTGCTGTGGATCCACTCCAGAATATAGTATTGTCAATATCTTGGATTTTAGACATTTCAATATAGAGTTAGTGGTACCTCATTGTTATAATTTACAATTCCCTAAGGACAAAATGATATTCAATATAATTACACATATATATTTGTCATCCATGTATCTTTGGTAAAATGTCTGTCCAGATATTTGCTCATTTTAAAAATTGGATTGTTTGTTTTCATATTATTCTGTTTTAAGAGTTCTTTGTATATTTTAGATAAGTCTTTTATTTGATATGTAATTTGAAAATATTTTCTTCTATTCAGCGGGTTATTTCTTCATTCTCTTAACAATATCTTTCAGTTTACTGTTGTTGTTTTTTTCTTTCATGGATCATGCGTTTGGTGTTGTATCTAAAAATTCATCACCAAACTCAAAGTCATGCAGATTCTTTCCTATATTTTCTTTTAGACATTTTATAGTCTTTCATTTTACATTTCAGTCTGGGATTACTTTTTGCATAAGGTGTGTTATTGATTTTATGTTAGGTCTATTTTTGATTTAGTGTCTCCAGAATCAGTAGCGATGTACCTTCTTTCATTCCAGATAATGGTACATAAGTCTTTCTTTCTTTCCTTGGTCACCTTGACTAGTGGCTTTTAAATGTGTATTTATTTTTTCAAAGACCCAGCTTTTTCTTTCACTAGTTTTCTCTATTGTTTCTTGTTTTCAATTACATTGATAATTTTTATTTCCTTTTTCTTCTTTCTTTAGGCTTAATTTGCTCTTATACTCTAGTTTCATATGGTAGAATCATAGGTTATTGATTTAAATTTTTGTTCCTTTCTAATATGTGCATTCAGTGCTGTAAATTTTCCTCTAAGCACTGCTTTAGATGCATCACACACATTTTTATATGTTGTATTTTCATTTTCATTTAGCTTAAATTTGATTTCCTTGAGACTTCTAGACTCATGAGTTATTTACTGTTTCATGTGCTTTTGAGAAGAATGCATATTAACTGTTATTTGAAGGACCATTCTACAAAGGTCTGTTAGTTCAAGCTGATTTATAGTGTTATTCAGGTCATCAATATGCTACATGATTTTCTGTCTATTTTTAATTTAATCACTGAGGAAGGAGTGTTGAAATCTCTAACTACAAGGGTGGATTTGTCTACCTTTCCTTTCAGATTTATCAGTTTTTGCCTTATTTATGTGTCCCTCTTCATCCCTGATATTCTTCTTTGTTTTGGAGTCTTCTTTGTCTGAAATAATATAACTGTGTCAGCTTTCTTTTATTAGTGTTTCATGGTACATCTTTGTCTATTCCTTTACTTTTTTTTTTTTTTTTTTGGTCATTAATACAGTTTATTATTGGCACACTTATCAGTAAAGCATACATAAAATACAGCTGTTTTATAACACACTGAGCCACTGTGTCTTTACATGTGTAGAGGAACATATTAATATGCAAATGGAAAAATTAGTTCTTTTATAAAGTTTCACATAAATACACTGAAATTGTCCCAAAAAGAAAAGTCCCCATAAAAGAACCAGTTGAGGGCTTTACAAAATATTATACAGGAAATATACTATGAAAAGAAAGAGCAGTCAACTGAGATACAATTTAAAAAAAACACAAAAAAAAGTTTCAGATTTATTAAACTGCCCACAAAATTAATGGATTACATGGCTTGAAAACATTTGGATCAACAGCAATTTTACAAAAGCATAAATTCTCAATGGGCCAAGCGCCTTTCTTCACATAAAAATCTGCCTTCATGTCTTTGATGACAAAAGACATTTCTTGTTACAGCACTTGGGCTAAATTGCCCAAGAACAAATGGACACCAGGTTGACCATAAATTTCCTTGCTGGGCCCTCAGAGCTGTTACCCAATGAAAGAAAATGTGAAGGCGAAAAATAAAGGTACATTTAAATTACATTCCAAAAGCTGATTTTTTTCTTTTCTTTTTTTACTGAAACAAGAAACTTTCCGATGCAAGTCTAAAAGCAGAAAATATTTTACAATATTAAAAAGTCATCTGTAGTTAGGTTCGGCATAATTAACGAGATCCTGAGCACTGAGGATGGGTTGACAATATGGCCTTCATTTGATGCTTGAAAAAGAAATTCAACACAAATGTGTTATGGATGTGCCAGGAGATGCACTAGCGTTTTTCTCATTTTAATTACGATCAGTGTCAGTATCCGTATTACCTGTGAAGGCCTCCAAGCAACAGTCATGGAAGCATATTTGGAATCTATCCCTTTACTTTTAACCTATCTAAGCCCTTACATTTAAAGTAGGTTTCTGGTAGATTACATATAGTTGGGGCCTACTTTTTTATGTGCTCTGGTAATCTTTGTTAAATTCTGTGTTAATCACATTTAAAGTGATTGTTGATTAGGTGGAATTAAAGTCTACTATCTTTCTAGCTGTTTTTCTGTTTGTTCCATTTGTTGCTTATTTCTTTTTCTCTTTTTCTGCCTTCACTGAATTTAATTAAGCTTTTTATGTGATTTTATTTATCTACTTTTTGACTTATTATTTGTTAATTTTAAAAAGAAAATTGTTTTCATAGTTGCCCCAGATTTACAACATACAGGTTAAAATCCTCTAGGTCTACCTCCACATAATGTAGTGTGACTCCTCATGTTCTGTCAGGACCTTATAACATTATATTCCAAATGTATTCCCCAAATCCCTTGTGTCATATATTTCACTTCATTTATGCTATAAGCATCCAATACTTTGTTACTAATTATTGCTTTAAACAAGCAATTATCACTTAGAGCAATTAAATATGGGGAAATATATTTCTACATTTACTCTATTTCTAATAATCTTTGTTTCTTTGTGTAGATACAAGCGCCTTACAAAATAACATGTCTTCTGCAGGAAGAATGTCCATTACTATTGCTTGTATCATATGCTAGCAATGAAATCCTTCAGTTTTCTTTATCTCAGGACAGCATGACTTTTGGAGGATATTTTCTCTATAAACAGATATGCAGGTTAACAGTATTTTTTCTTTCAGTACTCTAAAGGAGTGACTTCATTCTTTTCTTTCTTTACTGATTTCTGACAAGAAGTCTGCTGTAATTGTTTTTCCTTGTTGTCTGTGGGTAATATGTTTCTCCTCCCTCTGGTTGCCCTCAAGAGTTTCCCTTTGTCTTTAATTTTCAATATTTTGAATATGATATACTTAGGGTTTTAGTTTATTTATTTCTTGGTTGATTGGTATTTATCCTGTTTGGTGTTTTCTGAGTTTCTTTTGTATCTGTGGTTTATTGTCTTTCATTAATTTTGAAAACTTCCCAGCCATTATTTCTTCAAATATTTATTCTAATTCTCTCTTTCTCCTCCTCCAGGCATTCCAATTAAATGTGTGTTATACTATCTCATATTTTACTTTTTCTTTTTTCTACTCTTTTTCTCTTGCATTTGAGTTTGGAATATTTTTCTATTGACCTATCTTCAAGTTCCTTGATTCATTCCATGACCATATTGCATCTATTGATGAGCCTGTTGAAGGCAATCTTTAATTCAGTTAGGTGTTGATTTTGAGCATTTCCAATGGATTTTTTTCTTATATTTTACATCTCTTTGCTGAAATGGACTATCTCATTTTATATGTTATCTGCAATTTTTATGGGAGCCTTTAACATATTAATCATAATTATTTTAAATTCCCTGTCTGATAGTTCCAACGTCTGTGTCTTGTCTTAGTAGGGTTCTGATATTTGCTTTACTTTTCAGAATATGTTTCTTGCCTTTGATTATGCCTTCTAAGTGTTTGTTGAAATATGGCCATGTTGTGCAGAACAGTAGATAAATATTTTGCTTGCTTGTTTGGAGAAGAGTACACATTTCCAACTGCTGGGCCTTTCTCTGGAGTTTCTGTGTTAATCTAGACAGAAGTTGCATTTGTCTTAACGTTTGTTGTTGCTACGATGGCCACAAATTAGGTTGAGCACAGGCGCAAAATGGTGGACTCGGAAATTTTACAAATCACTCCCTTCACTAGAAAGATAAAAAGGCTGGAAAAAGAGACTGGAGTTAAATTGGTGGTAACCCTGGAAGAAGAATGGATATTTAGAACAACTATAGGAGAGCCTGAGGAAGTGAGAGGCTACTGAGGGTTCAGCTTTTGTAAGTGAAAGCACGAACCAACGACCAGCCCCCATTGTTTGACCCTGCGGCAGCAGTTGTGGAAATGGGTGTGCCTGTGGCAACGCAGCCCAGATTCTGGAAGCAGCCATCTGGGGCGAGGGTTGGCAAAGCAAGCCTCCTGTAAAAGTTGGGGTTGAGGGTCAGGGTAGGTCTGGGGAATCCCTGAGGAACCAGCGTGGAACCTGGCTTTAGTTTTGGCCCTCTGGGAAGCAGTGCTTCCCGCCTCCCACCAGCATCCACCTGGATATAAAGAGCTAATGCACTTCCTTTTAGTGTTTTTGTCCTATCTGTGTGTGGGCGTTTCCTAGTTTGGCAGGTCCCTGAGGGCACAGCATAGATTTTGGCCTTGGTTTTAGCCATCTCAGCAGCAGCGGCTTCTGGCCTCACACCAGCACCGACCAGTATGTACATCAAAGGAAATTACCAACAAGGTGAAAAGACAACCTACAGAATGGGAGAAAATAGCTGCAAACCATGTATCACATAAGGGTTTAATATCTACAATATATTAAGAATTTTTACAATGCAACAACAACAACAACAACAACAAAGGGGAAATGTTAGACTGTATACATGATAACAGAATAAAAAAATTAAAAAATCCATGGAACTACGCTACACAGTGAACCCTAAATTAAACCATGGACTATAGTTAAGTGTACAAATATAAAAATGTGCTATCATCAATTGTAGTAAATGCTCCATACCAATGTGAGGTGTTAATAATAAGGTGGTATATGGAAATCTTGTATTTTATGCATGATTGTTCTTTAAACCCACAACTTCTCTAATAAAGAAAAGAAAAGAAAAAAAACAAAAAACCTGAAGCCGTGATTGAGGTAACTTATCCAGGGTCACAAAGCTGGCCGCTGGTGAATCAGAGAATTGAGCCCATGCGATTTCTCTCTGGCTTTTGCTGTAAGCACTCTGCAATGCTGCTTATCTTCAGATTTTTATTCAAGTACTCTTCCTTTGACATCCCACTATCTCTTCTTATATCACACCAAGTAAAAGAGCAAAAGGAAATAAAGGTCAAGCAACTTTTTGAATGAGGTGCTGTTTACATTTTTTGTTTATTTTTTTCCTTCTGTCTGAGAACAATAACTATTTAAAAAATTTAGCTCAGTTACATACAGCCCAGGAATACATAAATGACAATTCCTGAAAGGGATCTTTATCTAGGGTTTTTACATTGTTGGCAATGATTCATTGGGAACGGCTGATCTCACACTCTAAAAAGAAAGCAATGTACATTTTACTATTTGTCTTAAATATAAATATGAAATTTATATGAATTAGACTCTAAAGCAAATATCTGAGTGTAGTTACTCCTTACAAGGAAATTGTAGGACCAATTTACTCTTTTCTTCTTCTAGGCATTATAGATCTTACAAATGTTTCACATTGTTTGTGCTACAATGGGTCACCTTCTTTTTCCAGGATCCTGTAAATAGATATTTAAGTTAAATAATATTTATACCAGTGAAATTATTCAAGCTGAAATTGACAACTAAATCTTTATCAGATGAATTTTTCAGATGTTTTTCCACATAGAAGAAGAGACCATGATTATTTACTTATTAATAAAAAATTGGTTTGGCTCACTGAATAAAAAAAAAATGGGCAAAGGACTTGAATAGACATTTCTCCAAAGAAGATACAAATGGCCAATAAATACATGAAAATATGCTCATTAGCCATTAGGGAAATGCATATTGCAACCACTGTAAGATACCATTTCACAACACAAGGATGGCTATTTTTAAATATATATATAAAAAATGGAAAATAAGTGTTGGAAAGGATGCGGAATAATTGGAATTCTAGAGCATTGTTGGTGGGAATGTAAAATGGTGCAGCCACTGTGGCAAGCAATATGGTAGTTCCTCAAAAAATTAAATATAGAATTAACACTTGACCTGGCAATCCCACTTCTGGGTATATATTCAAAGAGGGTGTACACAGGGTCTTTGTATGCCAGTGTTTAGCAGCATTATTCGCAAGAGCCGAAAGCTAAGCAAACCAATGTCCATCAAGAAATGAATGGATAACAAAATAGGTACATATACATAATGGAATACTGTTTGGCTTTAAGAAAAAATGAAGATATGAGACGTTACAACATGGCAAATCCTCAGAAACATGCTCAGTGAAATATGCACAACACATAAAGACAAAAATTGTACGTTATCACTTAAACGGAAATAAAAAACTTCAGAGAGATGGGAATCAGATTAGAGATTACCAGGGGAGAGGAAAATGCAGGGAAGGGAGAATGTTTGTTAAAAAAAAAGGGGGGGGGGATCCTAGAAAAGGTGACATTTAAGATGTCAGATGTCCCCTACAGGGGAGAGAGTCAGTAGATGAGTTAACTATGTATGAATGACATGGAGTGATATCTGGAAACAGTGAGAAGGTGTTCCAACCGAGGGCATAAAATAAATAAAAGATGGATATATTTGATAAATGTGGTGGAATTTAGGAGATAGTGGAGAGAAAAAAATAAAAGAATTGAGGGTTGTTACTACGTGCACCAGAGACTTCAAATTCCTTGAGTGACCTTGCTTTTGACCTCCTGCTTGGCTTTGGGTCTTCCCTTTGTGCTGCTCTCTAGAGAGAATGTCTTTTGCAACTCTCTGAGCTGTATTTCAGTAATTTTTACTTGAGGCTTGTTAGCTTGGTGGTGGGTGTCAGATGAGGGAGAGTTCTCTGACATTCTAATTAAGCTCTGTCTTTGGCAGTGGTTATGGCCTTCAGAGATGTTCTTGGTCTTTCTACAGGGTAGAGGTTCTTTTTCTCTGCTTATTGTTCTTTTCCACAATTGTAGTGGGTGTCAACTAGTGTCCTCAGCCTATAATTTGAAGTTCCTTATGACACAGGCTTGTTTTTGTGCATGAGTCATTTTATCCTGTTACTCTCCCAAGCCAACTGAGATTAGCACTGCCAAGCTGCTCACGTTTCAAGTTCTCTCTTCTACTGTGCCTCAAGGACACATTACTACCTGCAAAGATAACATATCTACATGTACCCCTTCAACCTTTTCTGTTCTGTTACTCTGTGGGATTGGGCCAGTTCTAAGGAAATATTGGTTGCCAATCTATTACCTATTCTTTTTGTTCCAAACAAGAGCTGGTTGGTTTTGCCACTCATGGTGAACCATCTGTTTTGTAGACAATGAACTGTGTCAGCCTTGTTTCAGATTTATAGCTGTAGGAATGATTTTTCTTCATCCTTGCTTGATTTTCCTTACCTTTGTTAATTACTCCACGTATTTTGTACTTCAAGTTAGTAGATGTTTCCTATTTTGACTGAAGATAGAGTTTTGTTTCTGCTTTATATTTCCTTTACATGGGATAGTTTTGGGGGGGAACAGAGCAGAGTAAGCTTGCGCTACAATTTTAAAAACCCGAAACACTGATTTGGTGTTTACTTAATTCACTGTATAAGAACATTAATGTAATTCTTATTGTTAGGAAAACAAAAGTACCTTTGGCTACCAGACCCAATATTCACTTCCAGAAGTGAGTTCTAATAATACTATAAACCAATCTTTTGTTTTACGTTATTAGGTAAATTATAGAAAGAAAGACAAGCTTTGCCTTTGAGAATATTTACCCAGAAAATATGGCAGAAAGGCTAATCTGAGACAATATGATAGCTCAAAATGCAAGAAGAGAGGAAGAGCAGTTTAAAATCAAACAGTGAAGTTTTGGGTAAAATGGGAAATCAACTAAAATAAGTCAGTCATAATGGAATGCCTTTCAGGAATTGTCTAAGACTTGTCTGATTTTATTACAAACCATTTGGTATAGAAACTTTCAGATTTGACATAATTTATACCTGTGTATTCATTAGTATACCTTGGAGAACACTTTCGTTACTTATGACTTACATTTTTTTTTGACAAAAAGGTCTCTAATGATTAAAATATTTTCCAAATTGGTTTGATGCAATTTGATACTAAAAATTTGGTGAAGATGAAACAGGGTAAAAATGAAGTAGAATTCCAGCAGACATCTGGTATAGACCCCTGGGCTGGAACGTAACATAAACTAAAAATCTTGTACTAAAAACTAAGGAATTTAAAACCACAGGATACATATTCATTGCCAACTTTTGAGTACCAGCACATCTGTTGGATGATAAATACAGTAAACATAGTTCATCAAGTGAATTCTGAAACTACACAGAGGGTAGCTTCATGACCGCAAGAGAGTATATTTTCATAAAGGAGAATTTTTATGGACTTTTCTTAAGTACCAGACAAGAAAATCAGGTTATAAAACCATTCTCTCCTAATAGAAAAAGAGTTGGTAATGCTCCAAATCCCACCAAAAGGAAAAAAAAAATGAAATTCATCATTTTACTTACTTTGGAAACAAACATCCAGTGATACTGGGAAGTGTAAAAATGTTAAAAATTTTAAACTTGTTGATTAGTTTGCTTTTTGTGAGTGTATCTAAATGTCATTTAAATATAGCTCTCCTTCTCTGTTATATTTATTATAGAAAAATCTGAAAATAAGGGCTAGCAGAAGTAAATGAATTAATCAATAAAATCCATTCAATTTTGGATCCTACATAACCTTTAATATACATTCATTCATACATATAAACAAATAATATACTATCACATATCTTTCTATTTTGTACATGCATTTTGACAAGATCATTCTAAATGCTTCATATTATCATCAAGAATGTTTAGAAACATAACCCTTTCTTGGTCTTTGAGAGAAAATTTGTTACCAGTCAACCTGTCTAATTGCATAGCACTTTTTCTTTTAGGAATATCTTCAGGAAAGAACCATGAATATACGCTAATATTTAACTATTAGTTATCACAGCAAAATATGACAATTGGCCCCAATGTACAACAATTGAAGACTGATTTATGGAGTGTTGGGCAGGTCACCAAGGTGATGTTTTAATCTCTGAGGGGCACAGCAGGACACAGGATAGTGAAGAAGCTGAGTAGCTGGTGAAAGACAGAAATGCAGAAAATGTTGCAGAGTTTGGTCAAAGGCAGGCAGAACAAATGAGCAGGAGACAGGAGACTGTAAGTGATGGTTGTGGACTTCAGAGGAGATAATTTTGAGAGTGGCAGAATCGAGGTGACAAGAGGGAAGAGGGGCTTCACTGCAGAGAAGTGCATGGGTGAGATTAGGAAAATGCATAAAACTGATAGCAAAGAGTGAATTTGGCTGCACATGGCAGATGGTAAAAGCAACCTGTAAGGATCTAATAAGAGTTCTTTTTCTCTGTAAACGGTGTTGTGCAGGACTTAATTCACAGTGCTGGCAAGGTGGCCTAGAGTGACTAGTGCATTCCCCATGGTCCTGCAGCCAGCTTGCTGATGCTGCAACCACCATCAATCACCAGAGATCAAGAGGCTCAGCACTGTGCAGCCAGCTTGACGCACAAGATCCCCTTGCTGTGTGCTGGCTAGGCTGGTCACATGGGGGCCCTGGCCCCCTGTAGCTGCTTTGAGCATTTGGGCGATGAAACCAAGAAGTGTAGGGAGTCACCACCCAATGGGTTAGACCTTAACCAGAGGCAGAAAGGAGGTGGGCATGAACCAACAGAGAAATTCTTCTTTCTCTCCCCTCCAGACTGTCCTGAGGTGTTGTGCCTTGATTGGCCTCTCTTCAGTCATCCTGTGTGATTGAGCAATCAGCTGTACTTGCTGCTAAGTGTTGGCCTGATGGGTAATATTCCCCTTCCTGCTTGTTCTCCCTGCTTCCCCACTTCCATTTTCCCCTTACTCCTGCTTTTCCAGGATTGCACCCTGCCCCCCAATACAGTGTTAGCACATAAGCTTCTGATTTCTTAGGGAACCAGAGATACTACAGTTTTAAGGATAAGTCTTCAGAGACTGTTATAAAGGTAGAACAATAAAAAGAAAAAAAATAATATCATGGGATCATAAGGTATTAAATATTTCACTGAATAAAAAGTGAGAAGAACAAGACAATGGAAGATAGAGATCCAATTACCAGATATTTCTGAAGACAACTATTAAAGGTAATAGAGGGTAAATAACTGAATACAAAGTAGAAACAATTCCAGGTTAGAGCTCAAGATACATTTTCTCTTAGAGAACACTAAAGGGAGCTCAGCAAGTGAATCAATCAGTCAGCCAATAAGTATTTATTGGTCTCTTGCAAGCTTAGAGATCATATTAAGAAGTGAGACCTCTTAATTGGATATTTTCAAATTGGAAAAATTAAACCCAGAGAAACATCAGAGGATGATCCTTACAAAGAAGGAAAAAATGGGCACAGAATTTCATAGACCTGGTGTCTCTCATTCTGTGAGTGCATTTTGGAAAAATCTGAGAATTTGCCTTTCTTCAGACAGTCAGAATAAAAAGAAAAGACATGTACAGCCATTTGTGAACACTGAATCTCATAACCAAGGCAGGGGAGACAATGATTAGGGAAATGAAATTTGAAAATGAGGAAAGGAAGAATCACAGGTGACAGATGTACCAAGAGAAAAATAGAATGGCCTAAACTTAGGACAGATGATCAGGGAGAAGGGAGAGAAATGAAACAGCTGCAGAGACCAAAAATAAAACAAGTTCATAATCAACAGAGGAAAAGTCATAAAAGGCAATGACAGTTATTTAGTGTTCTCATAGCACCAGTTCTAATTGTCTTACAGAAGATACTTAAAGTCTCCATGTGGCTGCAGAGAGCATGGGGTTGTGTTTCTGAAGGTTGAGACTTAGTCATTCATTCCTAAGAAACCAAAGATATCCTTATGGGCCACTTTTACTCTCAGGGTAGAAAATCTTTACCTACCTGCTTAAGCTTAGGTTCCTGCAGAGTTGATGCAAGAATATTTATGCTTGTTGCTTGAACATGCAACAAAATTAGGTTTCTCCCAGAATCAATAAAACTAAAAGCATAATCAAATCATTTTAATGGACTCTTCTAAGTAAGAAATGCATTCACTGTGTACCTCTAAATAATATGATTTGGTTATGAAACTAATAAATCATGATGAGGAGAAAAATAAGTGAAAAAGAAACCTGGAGGATTGTCATGGGAACCAGAAATAGTCCTAGACCTGCTAAGAAAGTAAGAAACACTAACCATCTCCTTGTATTGTGACCATTTCTTCTCCTTGGTAAGATTCCTCCTCCAATCCCCTCCCTGCCCCACGTGTTGAGTGCCTTCCCTTCCCTTCCATCCACTCTCTTAACACCAGCTTGCCTTTAGGACCTTACGTCATACAAGGTGTCCTTGAAATCATCCCATGGCATTTAGCACCTTATTTTCCACTTTGTAGAGACTGGCTCTTACCAATACTTTTTAATTAGGGGAAAGGTGGAAAGAAATTTAGCTTCACTTTAAATTATACACATCCATACTCAATCCTATTGAGAAAAATCTCTTGAATTCTTAATTCAAAGCTACCTTCTGAGCAATTAAAACAACAATAGCAACAACAACAAAACAAATTCAAAATCACATGACCTAAAATTCAAAGATTAGGGGTAAGTGGAAACTGGGTCATTTAAAACAAAGAAAATGAGCTTCTATTGGGAGATTGAGTCAAGCTACAGCATTGATGTAGGAATTGTTAGATAAACTCAACAAAGGCTAGGGAAAAATGTTAGAGACAGGCTAGTAGGAACAGACTGCCATGTGATCACTGACAGGAGCAAGCAGAGAAGCTTCAGGAAGGCAATGATTTTTAGCTCCCAAACCTGCCTAGTTTGTGTCTTCTTCCATCCACCATCACAATCTACATTGATTTGGTTTTTACTAGGCAACTTCTATTTTGTGCATGGTATCCTTCAACTATACAATATAGTTCTTGCCAAAACAAATTTAAAAAGTTAACAGTGATTGGACAGGCAGCAGGTAGAGCCGAGCAAATGTTGCATGCTACCACAAGGTCATTGGATGACTTGCCAGATTAATAGAACAGCAAACCAGTCTCCTCAGCAACCCCATTCTCTAGTTCACTCACCATCATCTCTCACTGGGATTAATGAAAACATTTGTTCATTTAATGTACTTTAATTCAGTGCTTTTAATGATGTATTCTAACAACATTTTTATTCAAAATAATACATGCTTAGTCAGAAAACTTAGAAAATAAAGGAAACCATAAAGAATGACCTGAACAACACCCATCCTTCCTTCCCTTAAAGATAAGTGCATTCAATTCATACCCATATTGTGTGTTTGCTGCTAATCTTGTGGGTATCTCTCATGATTGTGCCAGTTTAGAACTGTTTTGGACCCCAGAAGAGCCTTAATCTTTTAACCCAATCTTGTTGGGTGGAAACATTTGATTGGATGTTTCCATGGAGCTATGACCCACTCAACTATGGGTGAGAACTCTGAATTATTTCCATAGAGGTGTGGACCCTGCCCATTAAGGGTGGGTCTTGATTAGTTTACTGGACTACTGAAGAGACCTCAAGAGCTGGCACAGAGATTGATGCTTCAAGATGCTTGGAGATTTGGACAGATAACATTTGGAGATGCTAAGCTAACAGATGGAGCCCAGAGTTTGTCCTGGAGAAGCTGAAAGGACCCCTAGATGCTTAGAGAGAAATACCCTGGGAGAAAGCAGTAAGGACACATAGGAGCTGAGACATAGGAATGAAGACGCCATTGGCCATTCTTCAATGAAGGTATCCATGTTGTTGCCTTAGTTTGGATACTTTTGTGCCCTTAGAACTGTAAATTTGTAACCTAATAAATCCCCTTTATAAAAGTCAATCCATTTCTGGTATTTTGCATAATGGCAGCATTAGCAAACTAGAACAATGATTAAAAAAAATTGGAAAACCCATGCATAGAGTATAGTATTCTTCTTTTTCCCTTTAATATCCAATATGTTCTTTTTTATAACCTTAACTATAGTTTAATATTATGAGTTTTCATGGTGCTTTCCCATTTCACCTTACGGAAGTGTGACAGATTTTCTAGGGAGCAGCAGCTTCTTAACTATTCTTCCAGTCACAATTTGCTCTGCCTTCTGTGCTCTGCCATTCCCTGCTCTGCCTACAGAGTTATAGTTCTAAAGCACAGAAATTACCATGTCCCTTCTTTCTTCAGAGGTTCTTTGCCAGAGTCCTTTTGCACTGGTTCCAAGTACAGGATGCAGTTCCAAGTCAGTAACATGGCATTCAAGCCGCTCATGCACTATCCCAATCAACTTCTTCAGCCCCTTCCACCAGTGATCACTCATTTTCTATCTATAGATGCAATCCCCTTCCCTAATGATACCTTACGTATTGTAGCCTTTGTGCTTGACTTTTGCAACACCCCACCTTGAATCCCCACTTACCTTCTGTTATAGAATGGCTGCTGGGGACCCTTCCCTGAGGCTTGCAGCTAAAACTCCTTCCTTCTCCTCCGTGCATGGGTAACTCTTTTTAATGGGTATTTTCTAGGGAGATTTGTGCTGGGTCATAATGATCTCTTTAGATTCCTTTAGGCATCTGGTCATTCTCCCCCATTTCATTCCCTCTCATCTTTATTAAAGACCTTCTATGTGCCCCACACTTCACTAAGGAAGCACTGGTGTGCCTCTCACTATTAGAATTAACAGTGGAGAGAAATGAGGCTATTCATTTTCTTCCTTGGGCTATAGCTGTGGTCTTTTAAATGGAGCATCCTCTGTTTTGCATTAATTAAAACACAGACAGTATAATTTATTCTTCATAGCAGATCTTGGTTATTACTGGAAAATTCTTTACATTTTCTCAAAAATAAAAATAATATGAGATGTTCTAGAGAAATCAATGAATGAATTTCCCCTTCAAAGAATAGCAAGACACGGGACACCGTGGAACTTGACTGTTTTGGGTGTGGATGGCACAGCTCCTTTTTATTAAAGCTTGAAAAAACAAGTTTTATTCTGTAACAAAAGGAGAAAAAAATCCAAGAGACAGGATTTAACAACTAACTCCATCTTCATTAAACAACTGTGGATAGTATTGTGACATTACCTTACAGATGAAAAATGTGAATCACGTTATAAGCCAGTCTCAAATTTATCTGGCTTTTTCAGGATCACCTCAAAGAATATTTCATGTGAGCTGTATTTGGGGTGTTAGTAGGGAAGGGAGGTGGGGCAGGAAGCAGGAACTTACTAAACACCTTGTGGCTAACGTATTTAGTGAAATTGAGACAAAATGTTGTCAGGAATTCTGTCCATTAATTTGACTTTAAATGACTTTTTCTCTGGCCCTTTTTGGGACATCTTGGAAGGCTGTGTCATTTTCTCCCTGCAAAATCTGTCCAAGAAGATCCAGAAATAACACCAACTCTACAGATAGAGCTATCTTCTTTTGCTCTTTGGACTAAAAGTTTTTGAGTTCTACAAACTTGACTAACAATCTGATGTTTGGGAAAAGATGTGGGAATATAAAAAAGACAAGCTTTGGGGCATCCCAGAGGGGGCTTCCCACATTCCCCATGCAATTTCAAGATAATCGCGGAGCCCACTTATCCCAGACGCTGTGGGCATGTGCCTTTCTGCCCGCCAGAGAAGGGGTTAACCACTCCCTTGTGAAATCAATAATCAATATCCCTATCCCTCATGGAGGCCTGGCAGCTGGTCCATGCAGGAGTCTCTTTGTAGCTTTCATAGAGAGACCATTCTTAAATACAATAAAAATGTGATGAAGAAGAACACTCAGGAAGCTTCCAAAATACAATGAGAGTTGATTAGTGGCAAGAACACAACCAGCTCAGAAGAAGGAACGCTCGTGCTGTGAGTAATTATCTTTGACATCAGGCATTAGGGTTATTTTGTGAGAGATGCTTCATAGATAATTATAAACAGATGCTGGTTGCTATTCTTCACTGGGTAAAATGCAGGCTTATGTTACTCGGATGGCTTCTTGTCTTTTGTTCATCTGAAAGTGGCTTTATGTGCAGTAGAACAAAGTCGGGGGTAGATTTGCTGGGCTGTAACCTTTGGCTAGAACCCAGAGTTGGTAAATGGTTTGAGAGAATAGGAGAAGCTGGAAGAAAGGAAAGGTGAAGGGGTTGGGTGAGTCTTTAAGAGGAAAGCCTCTGCGGTTAGTTTCGAGGTTTTATAATGGAGAGTCTAATTTCCTTTGTCTTATTTAGGAATCCTGGGCCGGGCAGGGGAGTGGGGAAAAGTGGCTGTCTTCTTCAGGCACACTGTGTCTCACGACTTGTTGCATCTGTACACAGACAAGCAGCTCCAATGATGAGGTGCAGTAAATCAGCTGCCAAGCTCATGGCAGGAATCACAAATTATTCAAGACTTTCACACGGGAGCTTGGAATAAAAATATCCATGTGACACTGAGATCAATCACAGGGTAGAGAAACTGCCTCAGTCTGCCAAGGGATATCAGGAAGCTGTCTCAGAACCTTGTTAAAGTGACCTTGTTGGTGGGGAAACCAGCAAAAGTGTCTGTGCATGAAAATCATAGGGCAATACGATACTATTCAGGTGGCTTCTGCGAATGGAAATTTTGAGTGCATCATCTGAACTCTTCCTCTCTTTGAGCAGAAACCATTTTTATAAAATCACTTTGGAAAAGCACTGGAAGTTTATTTTTGAAGCTAATCACCTTTTTTTTTTTTTCATAGCAAGTGAATATCACTATGCTTGAAATATTGCAGTCAATTTGAGTTTCAAAAAAGGCAACATGCACTTTCCTTAATTAGAAGATAAAAGACTCATTCTTTACATTCCTCTCATTAAGGAAACCAAAACTGCACATTGTACTGTAAAATCAGAATTCTTGATTTTTCCATTGGTCAGTTACCTTCAAATATGTAAGGATGAAGGGACATATTGACATTAACAGGTGCTTCTCCAGGAATAATTACATGTTTCAACTGAGTGGTTGTTTAAAGTTGATTGTATAGGATTTATAATTTTTAATTGATGTCTTTGAAATTAATGTCAAATAAAAAAATGTTATATTCTTCAGGTGTCCTTACAAGAAGGGAGTAATTTTGGAACAAGGAACATCTTTATTTGCAAATTCCTTATAGATATCTACTTTAATAATCCACAGCTGAATAATATTGCATTTATATCATGGAGTCAGAAAGGTTGAGTTATTAATACAGGTGCCCTATAACCATGTTTATTGGCAAAATTAACATGTTTTATGCTTGGAGATTTCATCTGAATTTAGGAATAAGAGAGAGACTATGATAACTGAGAAGCCAAAGGAACAGATCTTTCAGATGTTGTACATGTTAGGTATTTGGAGGCCTGAATCTTAACGAAGTTTTTTATTGGTAGATGGCTTCAACAATTCTCTCCATTCTCTGTACACATTCCTCTTTGCAATGTGGCTTGCAAAGAGATAGAGTCTGTTTCCCCATTTCTTTACCTGGGCTGACCTCATGACTTGCTTTGGCCAATAGAAAGCAGGTGA
Organism: Choloepus didactylus; assembly: GCF_015220235.1. NCBI lineage: Eukaryota > Metazoa > Chordata > Mammalia > Pilosa > Megalonychidae > Choloepus > Choloepus didactylus. The sequence goes on from NC_051316.1 coordinate 24,019,541, forward strand.
TGTGACATTTTGTGGCTTTTCCCTCTTTCCCTCTTTTGGAATATGGCAGCTCTGTGTAAGGAAGCTGGTATTAGCTTCTAAGAGGGTGAAACCACACGGAGCCAAGATGAGCTTCTCCAGGTGGATGACCCAGCCCAGTCATATGGCTGCAGAATAACTGCTGAGCTGAGCCCATCCCAAATAGGGCTGTAAGCAAATAAAATTGTTCTAAGTCACTAAATTTGGGTGTACTTTGACAGGCAATCTATCTAGTGATAGATTACTAGTATAATTATTCTAAATTCCAAAGTGCAGGACAGAGCCTAGAAAAAGTATTGGGAATTATTGATCTTGCTTGTTATTTTCTCTTAAAATCTCTGCTCTTCTATTTTTCTGTTCTTGATCAACTGTTGGTAGATGTTACATAGTTATGAAAGGTGAGCATTATCAACCTGCAATTGGATGTCTTTAAGTCACTTGAAAAACAAGTCAATTTGTCCATGTCCCTTCCTATGTCCAATTATGTCTCTAATTCTAATTCTGACTTCTTTTTGTAGACACTGAAAGTCTTAAGTATCTATAGTTTTTTGATTTTTGAATCTGTAGTGTGCAGCACAGTGCCACCCACATGTAATGTTCCATGGGTAATTATTGATTGGTTGGGTACATTTTTGTGTGTGTGTGTTTGCCAGTTTCCACGGTCCTTGCTGACAAGTAGCTCATTCTCTGACTCTAGCTTCCAGAACAGTGCCTGGCCCGTGGCAGAGAATCAATAGATGCTTGAGGATTGATTTATGGCCTTTGCTTATTTCCCTAATCTCTGTCAAGGAAAAGCTAGAGCACAGTTATATATGGAAATAAATGATTTCACTTCTGTGGGAGCCAGAAATATACAGTGTGAATCTATCACCTTCAATGAGTTCCTGGCTCAGACCTCTGCACGTTAAATGGCAAAGTGACTCCCAAGGGCTGCGAGCCTTCTGCAGTGACAGGAGAAGTATCTTTTCAGGGATGGATATACGTAAGTTACCTTTTAAAACCCCCATTTTCTGCACATATTTAAAGGTGGTACATGCTTTGCAAATGGGTTCATATTATAAAAGCAAGAGCTTTCTGCCCTCCATTAAATTTACTGTGCCTGACAGCTCATCTTGTTCTTAGTACTCAACAATCTTCCTTTTCCCCCTCACTAGAATAGGTGACTTTAAGAAGTGGACACCCACTGTGATAGTGACATGGCCTGGAGGAACTCTGAGGGAGACATGGGAATATATTGTCTGGTTTCAGCTCTGAAAAGGGAGCTGAGAGCACAGCCAAGCAGTTGGGAAGCACCATCAGCTCCCCAGAATTCTTGGGCCTTGGTCCTGTAGTGCTCAGCAAAATCCCATTAAGCCTTCTTGGATTCCCTGTGGAGTCTTTAAAGTGACAGTACAAACCTCTGCTTTGAGGAAGAGAGTACAGTGATTGATGGGTGACAAACAGACTGCCCACATGCCTTTCAAAGGTCACACAATTTATGCAGTTGAGCTTTTGGGGTGGATGGAAAGGATGTCGGCGATGGCCATTAAGTAAGAATCTAGAAGGAGACACTCTCTCAGGGTGTGTGTTCCAGTGGCCGCTACAGGCGGGTACACATGTCCAAGCTTTATCAGCATCTGGTCATTGACAGAGGAGCCTGGAGACAGGCCAGCCCTGAAGATGGGGTGTAACTTTACCAGCTTAAACAATCCTAGGCCTAAATTAAACAGGTTGCCTGGCTCCCTGAGAATGTGGGACTCAGATGTCTGAAATAGGAAAATTATAATTTTGCCGAATGTCCCCCTTTACTGTATGCTGGGAGGGTGAGCACTATAGTCAAAGGCTTTTGAAAACACAATATGATGATCCAGCACGCTGGGTGTAGACTAGAATTCCAAGTCTCACAGGTGTTTATTTTGGCTGATATTAAAAATGGTCCTTTCAAACATTCCATTTATTTCTAGAATTTAAATCAAATCTGTTAATATGTACATGATGAGTAATAGTCCCAAATCATGCAAGGCCCAGTAATATCTCTCCAATCCCACTTTTTTTTTTTTTTTTTTTTTAAGCAATAGGAAATCTATCTTGGACCTAGAAAGTAAATCTGTCGGGGGCCATCAATAATTTAGTGAAGGGTAACCCAGCTGTATTCTCAAGCAAGGCTGGAATTTCTGTTTTATTGGAAGAGATGGGACCCTGTCTTTCTTTAATCCGGGACCCAGGCCCATTTTTTAAGCTGAACATGTCCCCCAAGAAGACATCTTCACATCTTAATCTGCATTCCTGTGGATGTGAACCCATTTGTAAGTAGAAACTGTTGAAGATATTATTAGTTAAGGTGTGTGGTCAAATTGAATCAGGGCATGTGTCTCAATCCATATGACTGGTGGCCTTATAACAAGAGGAAATTTGGATGCAGTCACTCAGAGAAAGCCACGGGAAGAAATAAGAAGTCGGTAGAAGCCAGAAGTCAGTAGAAGTGAGGGGAGCAGACACAAGGAGAGAGAGATGACCAGGTGGGGGGGGGGGGGCGCTGCCATCACCAGGATGCCACTGACCCCGGGAGAAGCATTGCCTTGCTGATATCCTGACTTTGGACTTGCAGCCTCCCAAACCATGAGATAGTAAATGCTTGTGGTTGTCATAGCAGCCTGGCAAACTAAGAGAGATGGGTCCCTGCCTTCCTTTAACTCAGGAACCAGACCCATCTTTTAGACTGGATATGAGCTTCCCTAAGCACAAGTGCATCCACTTCTGTAGGGGACCCCAGAGTTTCTTTCCCGGCTGTGGGACCAGTACTATGAATACTAAAATGATGCTGATCCAGAACTCACAGCTCTCTGATCAGAAGCCAACTCTCCTTGATGGGCTCAAAGTGTGCTTGTTAAAGACTATGAAGACGATAGGTGACACTGTAATAATGATTGTTAAGACATCTCCTCCAGTAACCCTGGACATCTTTACATGAAACTTACCCCTGCAATCCTGTTTGATGTTGTCTTCTGGTTTTTACTCCAGGGAAAGTTGTACACCGAAGAAACTGAATCCCAAATGGCCTTCCACTTTCCAGCCTAGACAAGAGAATCTGTAACACAGGCTGTTGCCACCTCCTCCTCCTCTTCTCCTTCCTCCTTCACCTCTCCTTTTTCTTCTTCCTTGTCCCACACTTGATTTTCTGTTGCACAGAAGGCATGTAGATAAATGTTTGCAGTTAGTAGCTTGCAAGGGTCTTTTTTTTTTTTTTTTCTGTATTGCTCTATGTGTCCCCCTTCTCATGGCTAAATGAGACAAAGAAAAAAATATTTTTCTGAGACAAATGCTCTGTTCATTTGGCAAAGTTCTTGTTGACTTGTATGTCTCTTAAACCACTCACCACATGGTTCATTGTTTTCTTGCTGCTCTCTCCTCAACCTTTTTTTTTGGTTGAAGCTGATTTGCAGAAGTTTTTATTTTCTAGTATAAATGCAGTTCTCCTTTGACTTCCTCCACTCCTGCCATGGCTCATTTAGGAAGTGGACACATGATTAAAAATTAGTAAACTTTTAAATTCAAGTTCAATATACATACATAAAAGTACCCAAACCAGTGGTGTTCAGATCAAATGCATTTTCACTGAGTGAACATACCTTATAACCATCATGCAGCTCAAGAACCAGAACATAATCATAATCCCAGAAGCATCCTTCCTCTCCCTTCTGTTCTCTCCTGACTCCTAAGGTAACCTCTCTCCTGATTTCTAACACTGTAGTTCATTTTTTCCTGTTCTTGTTCTTTCTGAGAGTGGAATCATACAGCATATCCTCTCTTCATTGGCTCTTTTTATACAATATTATGATTGTGGATTCATCTGTGTTGTTCCATGTCATTGTAGAACACTCATGCTAATTGCTTGTATTATTTTCCACTTTGCATTCACAATTTATTTTCCATTATTCTGTTGCTGGGCATTTTATGGTTTCCACTTTGAAGCTATTAAAAATTGTGCTGCAGTGACAGTTCTAATGTAAGTCCCATGGTGAGCATTTGTATGCACAGCTGTTGGTGCTGACAGCTTTTGGGAGGATTGACTGACAGAAGTTTAAACAACAAAGCAATTAGTCTGGGTGATCTGAAACCTTGGGCCTATCTGTTATCCATGGCTGTTGTTTCTGACATAGTTGTTCCCTTAAAGATCTCTCCTTAACAACCACCTCTCTCTCCAGTTGAAAGGATGTTGACTTGTAGCCTTCTGAATATCCAGGTATTGGGTTTCTGAAGTCCAGGAATGACATCTTGTCTTCCTTGATTTCTCTGTCACAAAGAGCACCATGCCTTCCACAGATCTGATACATATAGAAGAGGCTTTATATATATATATATATATATATATATATATATATATATAGCAGAAGCTGTACATGTGTGTATATATGTGTGTGCATGTATTTCTTTTCTGCTTGTCCCTAGAACAGTTAAATCTGTGTATTTCTTAGTTAGACTCCTGTTTGCAGTGTCCTTATTTGTAGTCAGTGTTAAAATAAATTATCACACAGAATATCATTTATGGGAACTTATTTTAGCAATTTATGATTCATGAACCAGGCTGCATCCAAACCGCACATGGAAAGGAGCTCCACCAAGGGAGTGGAAAGGGGAAGCTCATATAGGATAAACATGGAAGAAAGTAAGGAAATGTTCTGCTTGGCTGATGTTAAGTTTCCATTTTACATAGAGGGGGGTCTTACGAAGTGGGGAGCAGATGTACGTTGATTAGTTTGATATGCTTGTCCATTCTGATAAACTGTCTGGCTTATCAGCCGTTATTGATTATCTGCATTTCTGCAGGGTGAGTTCTCTTTTCCCATTTTCTTGGAAAGCCCCAGTATGTCAATTGTTTCTGTGTTCTGGGAAAGCCTTTCTCAGAAAGGGGTCCTTCCAACAACCCCTAACGCAGGTGGCCATTTTATTTTACTTAACATTGGTCAGCCCTGGTTCTGTATACAGATGCAAATCGTGGTCACTCTTCAGCAGCCCCTTTCATGGACATCTTTACACTAATGCTGGTTATTTCCACAGTTCTTCAGCACTTTAAAAATGCTTTAAGATAATTTTATTAGTTATTTTGTAGTAACTGTGAAGCAGATTAACATTTTTTCTAAGTGGCACATTTGACATCACTTCCTTCAGGATAATTGAGAATAGCAGGATTCCTCTTTTCTTGTTAGATTGGAAGAAAAAATAAAAAACCCTTCTCACTTATAGCATGAAAGGACAGAATATGATGCTTATGTCTTTATCTTTTATGCCACTAATGAAGAGAACAAATAAAATTTCTTCAGCTGATAATATCCAGAGTACTTAAAGGATTTTTACTAGGAAGTTGTTTTCTTTTCTTTTCTTTTTTTTCTCTTCTAAGCATGAATGTATGATATCGAGGAGATATTTACTTAGTCCTTTCATAAACCCTTCTCTGTCCTGCTTCATCCTGTGAGTGACCCACTGCTATGTTATAAACCATTTAGATTTATTCATTAGATATACACCCACCTGTTCTCAGAGACTGCTTGGAATAGTGAAAAGAATGGGGACAGCACAGGTTCTCCTTTTTATTGGTCCTCTTTATTTTAAGTTGCCCATTGACCATTTAATGTCCCCAATCCTCAGCCTCTACATCTTTAAAATGAGAATGATAGCACTTGCCTTGGAGGGTGGGTCTGAATTGAACCTCATCAGCAAAAACAGCACAAAGAACCTGCTACAAAGTAATAAAGGAAAAACTGCCTTTCCTTCCAAAAGAGTGTGCCATGTACATGGGAAAGAAACATGGAATCAAAAAGGAGGAAAACTAATCAATTAAGGGTTCAAGAGAGTCTTCATAAAGGAAAGGATTAAAAGTTCCCAGCGGGTGTTCTTTTTTACTTTTATTTTTATTTTATTTTGGAGTAAGAAAAATGTCCAAAATTTGATTCTGGTGATGTATCATGCTACTGTATGATGGTACTGTGACTAGTTCATTGTACAGTATGGGTGATTACAGGGTATGTGAGTATATCTCAATAAAACTGTATTGAGAAAAAATTCCCAGAGGTCAAGGGCTGGCTTCCAGCAGGATCAGTGTGAACCATGGATATGGCCTTTCTTGGGTGGATGCTAGAGTGTAGGGAGGGTCTCGGCTCAGGCCTGCCCAGGTGCACAGTGGGGCTGGCTTTCCCCACCAACCTCTGGAGCCAGTGCTCCTGGCGGTGGACACTGGGAGAAGCTCTTAGCAGATAGGAACCTGGAACCTTCTTTAAATATGTGTCCATGAAAATGGGCATTTAATTCATAAGGACATTTAATTCATAAACACTTCAATGTATGATTGATCTGCCTTTGGAGACTACATTCAACCATCCTTCATGGATGAGGGCAAGCCCAAGGAATAGCCATCCTCTTGGGGACAGTAGGCTCCTGCTCTCCTTCCATTTCATGTCAATGTGTCCCCCTCAGAGGTACACAGAGGAAAAAGATCTAAAAATCAGGCAAAGATTTAAAAATCAAGCGATCCTGGACTGCTCCAGGTTCCGCGCGGAAGTTGTTGGGCACCTGTGACAGCTGTGGGTAGGAGTCTCTCCTAGAAGAGCCAACACCCACCACTCTCCTGTAGCTTCCAAGGCAGCTCCTCAGGCTCTCACTCCAGGAGTCAGGCTTCTTGCTCTGCTCGTTCACTTGGTGGCCCTGCCTGTGCAATCACACTTTTGTACTTAGTCCTTCTCCCTTGATTTTATAAATGCAGTGCATCCTAAACAACATGTAAATAATAAAATATGCATTAAGAGAAGTTGATTGTATGCTATCCTTCCCGTCACTTAGGTACCTGAGGAAGGTTTCTTAGACCATTCAAGGCACTGCTGCCCACTACCTTATCCTCTGATGATGGAAGTACCCCCCCCCTGAGACCATGGTTTCTCTTTATGGCTGAGTTCCTGCACTATTTGAGCCATCCTTGGGAGTCCACTTTGCTCCATTTGAACTTTAAACATTGGCAGAAAGTTTCAGGAGACTGTTCAACATCCATAAGATATGGATGATGTGAAATCTGCTTAGGGGTGAGTTCTTTTTTTTTTTTTTTTTAATTTAATTTTACCTGAAGACGACTTTGTCATCTCTTCTTTCAACCTTTTACAGTGATTCTACTCTGATGTTGTGAATGGGGTTTTGGTTGTGGTTCTGTCCTCAAATTGGGTGACTTAAACATTGCTTCTTCCCTAGGGAATGTGAGTTGGAAAGGTAATGCAGAATCCTTATCCTCTCAGTGTATTATTTCATCATAGTCTACCAACTTCTGGGATCTCTGGAAGTCGTCCCGTCTAAACACTCCTAAGGTGGGATTGTCTTTCATTTTGCCCTCTTTTGTACACAATGGAAGTCAAATAGTATTGTTGATCCACTGGCCTGGTACACAGCAAATCATATGAAGGTGGTAAGTTATATTATTATGATCACTATTTTTTGTTGATTCATTCAACAGCTATTTATTTAGTGTCTGTGATATGTCAGGCACTCATTATTCTTGGCACTGGATATAAAATACAGACTAAGTGGCAAAGATACCTGCCCTCATGGAGCTGCTAGTGTTTTGCTACTGTTCCTGTTGCCCAAGTTTATATTTAAATAAGAAGAAAGTTGTATTTGCAAAGAATAAGTGATTTTACTCCTGGATCATGATCCCCTGCCTTGTACCGGCTCAGTGCTGAAGTGATTATTTGCTTAATATTTAGGCATGCTGCTGATTTCACTGAATAAACCACAATGCAAGCATCAGAGATATGGGACATGGGTGGGAGATGGGCAAATGAGACTTATAAACACCTATGATATTCAGACACTGTGTTAAATTCACTCAATTTATTTTGACTCATTTTCTCAAAATTCTCTGTGATGGGTAGTATCTCTGTGAAATGGAGTAGTAAACATAATTCACGGAGTTTGAATAAATTACACAAACACCACGGCTAGTGTGATCAGAAAAGTGGGGATTTAAATCCAAGACTGATCTCAAAGCTAAGATTCCATTGTCTCCTCTCTTAATCAGCACATGGTCCCAATAATGGGGGTCCCAAAAATGGGGATCCCAATCATACTTTTCTTCCATGGGAGAAAAGTAGTATAAATATCATTTGAAGTAAAAAGGGAACAAATTCTCACTAAAAATTCTGATTCATTCTTGACTTCTGCCCATATTGAAGTAAATGAAGTATAGGCACTGAATTATCTGTTTTAGAAAGGTGAGGGTATTGCAAAATGGAAACAACCTGTTTTAGGGGATCCCCATATGATGGAAGTGATGGCAGACAGGCAGGCAACTTTCTCACCAGCAAGGCTCATTTAATCACAATTCTAATCTCAGAATTGCCCATTAGAAATGAGTCACTTAACTTCACAGAGGATGGTGATGGGGTTAGAAAGAGCTTGCAGAGGAATTTGAAATATAATCACATTTGTCTTAATATGATAGAATTTTCTGAGGAAGAAAATTAGTAGGAAAAAAAAGTCATTTTCTCCAGCATTTGGTAGACATAGCAGAGTAATTCTCTTGACCTCAAATATCAGTATAGATGTTGTAAACTGTGTAAACAGGTCACCAGCAGAGACCCAACAGGAGCAAAGTGCTGTGCATGTTGCAGGCTCCATACCTCCATGGAGATAACTCAGTCAAGAGGCCACACCCTAATTAAAAAGATTAATCAGTCTGCTCCCACAAGATTGCATTAAATAATATGGCTTTTGGGGGAACATAATATATCCAAACAGGCACATCAACTCTGCAGGTAAATTCACTGCCCTCCCCCATAGGTGGCACATGACTCCCAGGGGTGTAAATCTCTTTAGAAACATGGGACATGACTCCCGGGGATGAGCCTGGACCCAGCATTGTAGGATTAAGAAAGCCCTGTTGGACCAAAAGAGGGAAGAGAGATGAAACAAAATAAAGTTTCAGTGGCTGAGTGATTTCAGATCGGGTCAAGAGGTCATTCTGAAGGTTATACCTATGTATTCTATAGATACCTCTTTTTCGTTTCTAGTGTATTAGAATAGCTAGAAGGAAATACCTGAAATGGTTGAACTGTAATCCAGTAGAATTGATTCTAGGTGATGATTGTGTAACTATATATCTTTTATGGTGTGACTGTAATTGTGAAAACCTTGTAACTGATACTCCCTTTATCCAGTGTATCGACAAATGAGTAAGAAAATAAAGACAAAAAATAAATACATACTAGGGGGAGATAAGGAGTATTGGATGTTTTGGGTTTCCTTTTTTATTTGTGTTTTTATTCTTATTTTTATTTATTTTTTTTTTTTTGAAGTAATGAAAATGTTCAAAAATTGATTGTGGTAATGAATACACAACTATATGATGATGCGTGAACCACTGATTGTACACTTTGGACGATTATCTGGTATGTGAATATATCTCAATAAAATTGCATTTAAAAAAAATAAAACAAAAAACAAACAAAAATGTTACCCATTTTTCAGCTTGGCAGTTTAAAAATGTTCAACAATACTTCTACCATATAACCCAGCTATTTAAACATAGAGATACAAGTCAAGGAGCCCCAAGGATTGCCAGAAGCCAGTCTTCCGGGAGAAAGCAAGCCTTGCCAATATCTTGATTTTGGACTTCCTCTAGCCTCAGAACCATGACCCAATACATTCCTGTTGTTTATGTCCAAATCAGTTTGTGGTGCTTGTGATAGCAAATCTGGCAAAGTAAGACAAGCTTCAGAAAGGTTCAGTACATGGCTGTTTCTTCTGTCAAGAAGAATGGTAACCAAAGCTCATGTAGACAATAGAGATTAACTTAACCCTGGTGCATTGTTGTTGTTGTTTTTTTTATCAGTATCTCATGAGCTTCCTGCAGGTAAGATTCATAAAGAGCTTCAAGATTTTTAGAGAAAATCTGCTGGAGAAATGCAGGACATTAATGTAAACCCAATGCCATCTCAATTTTATTCTGCCCACATCTTCCTTTTGTTTCTCAATACTTGTTTACTCAATGCATGGTCCTGAATGATGACTAAATAATCACTGTAAAAATTATCCCAATTCAGCTAGAGAACTTTCAAAGAATGAAATGGCCCATACATATTCTTTGTGAAAATGTTTATACTTGAATTGAACTGTGACCTTGAATAAACTTTTAGGTTTGGTTGCTTGTGCTAAAGACACAGTCCTTCTTTGCACCATGTGTTTCAGCCTTGGAAAGCACTCAACAAAGAAATAGCTGAATGAAGTGTCTAACTGGTTAAATCATCAGAAAACAAAGTTTCCTCCAACTCTAAATGTGTCTGCTCTGGGGTGTTGGTGCCCAAGGCTGCCCTCTGGATTCCTGGGTCTTTGAAGGATCCATCTTTCCTGGAGTGTATTTGAGGGAACAAATCTAACTTTGCAAGTATATGGCAATAGCTTCCCAATCTGTGCTTTTTGTTTGTCATGTCATCTCTAAGGGAGTGAGAGTCATCTTTGAATAAATTATTTCATTTAAGGACCTTTACATACAGAAAGGGCTTCTGATTACTGAAGAACAGGGGATCTAGGCATGTAATAGATATTCTGCTACAAATTTGGTGACAATGTTTCCTTTTGTAACTACTACCAGACTGGCTAGGTTAGAAGAGGTCTACCTTAAGGATGGGAAACCTTTGTGGAAAATTCTATTCAAGAGCTCAGGGAACGCTTCCTCCTTTTTAGTCCATGCACAAGATTTTCTGTAGGCATCCCTGCAGTGTTTGTCATTGTACTCTCCTTTTAAAGTATAATTGCCAGAGCCCTTGATCTTGGGACTTGCCCTTATGAAACTTGTTACTGCAAATGAAAGGCTAAGCCTACTTATAATTATGCCTGAGTCACCCCCAGAGAACCTCTTCTGTTGCTCAGATATGTCCTCTCTCTCTAAGCCAACTCAGCAGGTAAACTCACTGCCCTCCCCACTATGTGGGACATGACTCCCAAGAGTATGAATCTCCCTGGCAGTGTGGGATGTGACTCCCGGGGATGAGCCCGGACCTGGCGTCATAGGATTGAGAAAGCCTTCTGGACCAAAAAGAGGAAGAGAGATGAAACAAAATGAAGTTTCAGTGGCTGAGAGAGTTCAAATGGAGTTGAGAGGTCATTCTGGAGGTTATTCTTATAGATATCTAGATATCTATATCTAGATATCTATATCTAGATATCTATATCTAGATATCTATATCTAGATTATATAAATATCCCTTTTTAGTTTTTAGTGTATTATAATAACTAGAAGGAAATATCTGAAACTGTCAAACTGCAACCCAGTAGCCTTGATTCTTGATGACAATTGTATGACTATGTAGCTTACATGGTACGACCATGCGATTGTGAAAACCTTGTGGTTCATACTCCCTTTATCCAGTGTATGGACAGATGAGTAGAAAATGGGGACAAAAAGTAAAGGAATAAAATGGGGGTATTCGGGGTATGGGATGTTTTGGGTGTTCTTTATTTTTATTTTTATTTTTGTTCTTATTCTTTTTTTCTTGGAGTAATGAAAATGTTCAAAAATTGATTTTGGTGATGAATGTGCAACTATATGATGCTACTAGGAACAAATGGTTGTACACTTTAGATAATTGTATGGTATGTGAATATATCTCAATAAAATTGCATTAAAAATATATAGTTAATATGTCAGGTGTAAAGTCCATGCTTTCCCAGATGTAAATGCTGGCAGAGGAGACTTCTGCGATCTCCATTTCCTAATGCCCTTACCTTAACTGTCTGTACATAATCTGATGATGATGATTTGGGTTGCTCTAAAATGTGAAATGCTGAAAGGGAAAGACTTTTTCACTGGGAATCTGAGACAAGATAATTTGGCAGTGATTGGGAAAATGCTAATATTTTCCAATATTAGCATTGTCAACATTTTGAGCTATTTCTTTGATGCCCCAGATGTTTGCTGTTGCAAGACACCTAGTCAAGTCCCACAAAACCATATTCAAAACTCTTCATAATTCATTCCCACAAGATCGTGTTCATCAACACTTCTTTCTGTCTGACTGTCTGACAACCAACCCTGAGCTCTTTGGAGAAGGAAGGACCTCTGAATAGCCTGAAGACCTCTCTGAAAGTGCTGTGTTATTGTTGATGCCTGGATAATGGCACGTTTTAATGGGAACTCTGTGACACTCTACAAAGCAGAGGTTGGATAAATATTAGAGGCAGATGGCCAGGTTGTATATGTTTCTGGACCTGTGTACATTCTTTTATGCAGAGCTAGCAAAAAGGGTTGATGCACTTTAATTTTTTTTCTAGTGCATAAAAGTCATAAATTACATTAAAAATTTAACTTGAAACACTATTAATCATCTCTTCTAGTCCTTTTTTTAAAATTTCCTTCTAGAGTTATTGGGCAGTTACCAAGTTTCATAATCATCCTAAATTTTTAATGAGACTGATTTACATTCAGAACTGCTGAAAACACAAAAGGGTCACACTTAGCAAACTTTTCCATTACTTCGGTGTCCATGAAATCAATAGGACAAAACATCAGCTGAGTGGGAAGTAATGGGATCTGTGAGTCATTCAGATGCAAGTTGGTAAGATCTGGACCAGGGATATTAGGGTAGAAATAGAGAGAAAACTACAGAAGAGTCACTAACCTTTCCCTCTTCTGTTGTCCCAGAAATCATATTCATTCTTCACTTCCTCCTTGCCCTAAACCAGTACATATGCCTGCTACTCTTCTGCAGTTCTAATCAGCCCAAAAGTTTATTTTTACATCTGTATTTAATCCTGGATTTAGAGTAGACTGTTCCTTCATCTCAGGCTGGTAACAAGTTATTTGTGAATTTGCATATTTAAAATAAATTTATAGGAGTCTATCACCTATTTAAAGATCTCAGAGGGAGAGGAATTCTGCTATTTCAAACTATTTTAGATCATTTTGCTATCTGAAAATGACATTTTTTTTCTAAACTTGTCCAGTGTTTCCCAATTTTTTGGCCATGCACTGATAGCATTTAAGAATCTTTGAAGGAAAAATAAGGTCAGTTGCATCTTTTAACTAGTCAGTGGTCTGCTCCCAGCTCTGTGGATAAATGGGAAATGACACAAGAAAATGCACATTTATCCAGGCAGAAGGTTGTTTCTTTTAATGAGTCCACTGTGTGTTGCTTAGCAGCCTTTCCATTCCCAAGGCAGAGAACACCTGGAACACAAGTGACAAGGGATTGTTGATCATCAGAAAAATTAGCGTTTTCTTCTGATTAATACTTGCCCAGTGGTGGGATGGATTGCCCCAGTCTGATGTGTCCCTGACTTTCCCCTCCGTGCTCTCCCTGTTACCTCCATCAGATAAGACATAGACTGTGGTCTAAGTCAAGATGGGGCCCTTAGGTAGCCCATTCCCTTATTCAGAGCCCCTTCCCATGAAGAAACTGGCCAAAGTAGTCAAAATATTTTCCCAGGTTTCTCAAGCTTGCTTCTAACTGTAGTATCTGCTTGTTTCCCAGCATGAATTAATACACAGTAGTTTATTTTAATGCCATTATAGTGGTGACATAGAATATTCTTGAACCCTCCCTACATTGTGATGACATTATCCAGAGTACAATGCTGAGATTTATGGAGACATTTCTATTGCTACAAATAGCCCAGCAATTGGAATAAGCATGTAAAATTACATTCAGCATTAAACGTCAGCTACTTTCAATCAGGACTGAGGCATCACATGAGAGGAGGAGAAGAGAGAACTGGGGTGGACAGAGAATAGGAAGAGAGGCTGGGGTGAGACAGAACAGCTTTACAAATGAGACTATCTGAGGTTTGTCTTGTGAGTTCCATTTGTGCTCACAGTTCATAACAATCATAGTATTTTCAAGGACATTTCTTTTGTTTGGGTGTCCAAACGAGCACTTAAATATTCTCTTTAATTTTAATGCAGCATTTACTGGGATACTTTAATATTTTCACAAGCTAATTTTTCTCATTCTTTTTTGAACATGTAGGTGTGTGTATGTGTGTGTAGGTATGCATACTTGTGTTTGTATGTGGTATGTTTATGAGTGAATGTGTGTGTATGTGTGTAAGAGGGTACATATGTGTCAAAGTTGGTATGTATGTGCATATGTATCTGTGTGTGTGCAGGTTGTGTAAGTTTCTGTGTATGTGTGTGTATTGTGAAGTATGTATATATACATGTTTATGTATGTGAGTGTGTGTATGTGTGTGTAAGTGGCTATGTATGCAGGTGCATGGGACTATGTGTGTTTCTAATTATTTTTTGTTTTGTAAAATAGACACCCAAATGTCACAAATTGTGACAACTACTACCGATCAAAGCGTTCATGTTTGTTACCTTTTCAGAACACCATAATCTCAACTGTCCACGAAATGTCAGTTGGAAGACATAGAAAGTTACAGCGCAAATTTGGTTTGTATATTTGATTTACAGGGTTCCATTTGTAAATGGCTCCTGTTGAATTGGGTGCTATTTTTTCTTGCTCTTTTATCAATTAAGTGGCTTCAGAAAGTATGTTTCATTCTAAAAACCATACTACTTTGTTTGCTGCTTTGGTTATCAGATTTGAAAGAATTTATCGTAAGTATTTTTATATGTGCTTTATTAGTATGCTGAATTATGATTTCTTTTACTTTTTATTTTTGTTGGAGTCATGTTGTTAGAGGACGCAATGGCTAGAGATAGTAAAAGAGTGTCTTCCTCCACTGCCAAGGAAGAATGCCTTGGGCAATGTTGGGAATTGAGACATGCTCCCCAGAAAAGGCATGTTCAATTTCCAACTCCTGGTCCTCTGCATGTGAACACATTTATAAATAGGATCTTTGATGATGTTACTAATTAAGGTAATGCCCAAACTAAATGAAGTTGGCCTTGATCCAATATGGCTGTTCTGGTTTGCTAATGCTGCCAGGGTGCAAAACACCAGAAATGGATTGGCTTTTATAAAAGGGGGTTTATTTAGTTACACAGTTACAGTCTTAAGGCCATAAAGTGTCCAAGGTAAGTCATCAACAATTGGGTACCTTCACTGGAGGATGGCCAATGGTGTCCAGAAAACCTCTTGTTAGCTAGGAAGGCACATGGCTGGCGTCTGCTCCAAAGTTCTGGTTTCAAAATGGCTTTCTCCCAGGAGGTTCCTCTCTAGGCTGAAGTTCCTCAAAACTGTCACTCTTCGTTGCTCTTGGGACATTTTTCCTCTCTTGGCTTCTCCAGAGCAAGTCTGCTTTCCATGGCCATCTTCAAACTGTCTCTCATCTGCAGCTCCTTTCTCTCAGCTCCTGCGCATTCTTCGAAGTGTCCCTCTTGGCTGTAGCAAGCTCACTCCTTCTGTCTGAGCTTTTATAGGGCTTCAGTGAACTAATCAAGGCCCATGCTGAATGGGCAGGGCCACACCTCCATGGAAATGATCTAACCAGAGTTATCACCTACAGTTGGGTGTGTCACATCCCCATGGAAACACTCAATCAAAGACTTACAATGTAATCAACACTAATAACGTCTGCCCCCACAAGATTACATCAAAGAACATGGCATTTTGGGGGACATAGTATATCCAACACCAGCACAATGGCTGAAGTCCTTATTCACAAAGGGAATTGAACACAGAAAGAGAAGCCACTGGGAGTAGCCAGAAGCTCAAAGTCAACAGGACTCAGAAAGAGAAAGAAAAAGACACTACCATGTCCATTGCCGTGTGATGGAAAAGCCATGAACCACGGATCACTGGCAACCAGCCCCAGAATGCCACAGTTTTTGAGGAGAAAACATTGTCTTGCTGACGCCTCGATTTTGGACTTTTCCTAGCCTCCAAACTGAGCCAATAAATTCCCATTTTTAAGCCCACTCATTGTATGGTATCTGTTTTAGCAGTTAGGAAATTAACACAGGCACAAGCTGTGAGCTAAGACAATGTCTTCAGTTCTGTGTTGTCTGCCCATAAGTGTTTAAAGGATTAGATTTTTAACTTCACAACTAGTTGTGTTGACTAGGTGAAATGTTCTAACACATATATTTATAAACCCCCCAAAATTGGCTGCATCTTCATTTTATTCTATACTTAATAGCATTCTAAAATTAATGCCCTGAAATGAAAACAGTAAGAGATGAGGGAAAAGTACAGAGTTCTATGAACCCAATATATGGGAGCTGTCTTCTTTCAGACCCAACTCAATATGTTCCTTGCTACAAGGTTTCCAGCATATAAAGGGAATTTACAAATGTCAGTGGATTTATTAATTTTGTTGCCTTTTTTGCAGTGTTAAAATTGTTTGTTTTCTGCTTCATTAATTTATGCTATCTTTATTTTCCTTCTAATTGATTTGCATTTAGTGGTTCTCTTCCTCACAGAGATGGATGCTTAGATTGCTGTTTTTAAACAATTCTTCTTTTCAAATTTGCACATTTATGGCTATTAATGCCCCTTTAACCTGGCTTTAGAAACATCCCACAAGTCTTTTTTTTTTTTCATTATTTTCATTATCTTTTAGTTCAAAATATTTTGTAATACCTGTTGTGTTTTCTTCGACTATTGGATTATTTGGAATGTAGTTTCACAATTTTCAAACAAATGGGTATTTCAAGTTACCTCTTAATTATTGAGTTCTGACTCATTCCATCGTGGTCATAGAAAATATACTCTTAATGATTACATTTGTTTTAAATTTTAGAGGCTTAATTTATGGCCCAATATTTGGCCAGTTTTTGTATTTGTTCAATGTATATGTGAAAAGAATATGTATTCTGCAGGAATCAAGCACAGTGTCCTTTTTATACATGTATGTTAAATCAAGTCCGTTCTAAAGTACTTCTTCAACCCATCCACTTAGTTCCTAGTCTCAGTGATTAATTTTTTAAGTTTTAGAATGTCCCTTTCATTCTTTTATATAATTTTTAGTTATTTGCTAAATTTCTTAATCTTGTTTTCACAAGCTCTGCTTCAGTGAAGTCTTTTCTGTTCATTGTCAATTGAGTTTTTAATTTTATTATTTATAGATTTTCATTTCTAGTTGGTTCTTTTTCAAATTTACTTTTTCTTTTTCTTGCTATCTTGTTTCTTTGTGATCATCTCTAAACTTCCATTTTCATTTTTATAGTGTCCTTCAAGTATTTCTTTTTTTTTTTTTTTTTAATTTGTAGTGTCCCAGTTTTCCTGTTTGCAGAATCCTTTAATCCTCCATTTTTAGTGGTTTGTAACTTTTTCTTTCAAACTCATCTTCAGTGTTTTCTGGCTTGTCTCTGTGAAAGCCTTCTATAACCTTCGTCTCAGGCCTAGGATTTGATTATACCCTACTAAAAACTAATAATTAGACTTACTCCAGTAATAGGTAATGCTAGTAATGCTAGTTTAATATTTGAAAATAAATCAATGTAATCCACCATATTAATAGTCTAAAAAAGAAAAATTTGATGATCATATCAATTGATTCAGGAAAAGCATTTGACATTTTTTAGCACCCATTCATGATAGAAATACTCAGCAAACTGAGAAAAGAAGGTAACTACCTCAACCTAATAAAGAACATCTGCAAAACAAAATAATACAGCTCACATAATACTTAATTGTAAAAGACTTAATGAGTAAGGCAATGTCTGTAAGGCAATGTCTGTTCTCACTACTCCTGGATGACGAAACTATGAATTCAACTAGTGTATTAATTCAGCAACCCACATAATTAAATTTTATGTTTAACTTTCAGCAATATCAGTCCCATGGCTACAAGAAATAGGAGATTCTTATATAGCTTTTGTGGAATCTCACTGATTCTCAAACCATGAGCTGAGCTGAAAGTTAACAGGCCTGTGCTTGTCATTTTTCTCTCTGTAAGTACTCAAATATATTCAGAATTCACCCACACCACAATCATCATCACTGCTCTAACTGTCCCAGGCATGTGCCTCAAGTAGCTCTTTTTCACCTTATGGGATGAGTGTGGTTTAAGTAAGGAGATGCCACTGAAGGCCACGGATTACTAGCACATCATCTTCCATTGGACAGGAGCTCATCACTGTGCCAAACCAGAAGGCACAAGCAAACCAATCCCCAAGTCCCATTTTTGGGGTCTACTTTCTGGGATCTCACAAATCAGGACCTATCAGGAGACAGAAGCCAATAAATGATTTAAGCAAGGGGAATTTAATATATAGAAGCATTAACTATGATAGGAGCTAACTCTAAAAATATAAAGAGAACCATAAAAGCACCTTAGGGCTTAGGAAGAGTTTCAAAGGAAGGATAAATGTGGAATGGATGGTTCAAACCCTGTTGAAGAAAGTGGAGTTGCGGACCACTGGGGGGAGGAAACATTTGCAGACTTACCAAGCTAGGCCTATTCCATGGACACTGGGGAAGCAAGAACAGCCTTCTGGGGCACAGGCAAGGTGAAGGAATGTAAAGGGAGTCAGGGCACTGCTGTGGGCCCTTTTGGAACTCAGAGCTGAAGGCATCTACCTCTGCAGGAATCAAGCATGTTTCTGTGTACGGATCAGGAACGAGTACCTCCGAGCCACTGCATGGGATGAAAGTCAGGAGTCTGTCTTGCTAGAGAGCCAAGCTGGTGTAGTCCTAATCTGAAGAGAGGGTGTGGGAGTGCAGTAACCTGGGCATCATCCTTGCATGTACCACTCAGTAGGTGTATAACTGTGGCCAAGTAATTACACATCTCTTAGCCTGAGTTTCATCATCCATAAAATAAAGATGGTATTCCCAATTAGGGTTGCAGCAAGGATTACATAAGAACTTATATGTAATTTATCTAGTATTGCGCCTTGCACAATCTACACACTCAATAAATGATAGTTTTATTATTATCAGAAGCTATTATTATTGTTACTTTTTACTAACACTAGCTCACTGTGAAAGAAAAATAACTCTACTGCCTCCCCCAACACATATAGTAAATGTAGGCGAGAACACAGGAGTGCGCTTACCCACAATTTCATTGAGCTCTGTTTTTTTCTTTTTCTCTAGACAACATGGGTTATTAGTTTTTCATAAAGCACTTTAGATTCTGTAGCTAAGCACCAAAGAAGTCCAATAACTGAAAAATGGTGAATTAATTCTCAGTCTATTTCAGTGGTTGATAAGGTTTTCTTCTTGTGAGATATAAAGCAGAGGTGAGGGTAGATACTCTAGGGGAAAAAAATGCTTCTCTCTTTTGATTACAGTGTTCAATCTGTGGAACTCAAGTAGTTTAGAGTATTTACTAAGGTTTAACATATTGAACCATATTTGTATTTTAACACCAATATAACTTTTTTATTCATGTTTTCCCAAAATCAGACATTTAAAATTTCCTGATAAAAATACTCATACTTTTATTCGTATCAATATGACTTCGAATGGCTAATAATCCTGAGGAAAGTCCTAAATTTAAAAAAAATATAAATAAACCCAATGGGATTTTAAACATAATTCTGTTTATTGAGTTGAGACTGCATTTCCATATTGGCATAAAAAACAAGCATATTGTTTTGCTGTATAAAAAAATTACCCCAAAAGTTAGCATCTTAAAACAACAAACCTTTATGATCTCACACTTTATTTTGGGGCAGGAATCGAGACATCACTTAGCTGGGTGCCTTTCATTCAGAATCTTTCATGAGGTCATAGTCAAGCTGTGGATGAGAGCTGGCTGCAGTCTCATCTTAAGGCTCGGCTGGGGCAGGATGGGATCCACTTCCAAACTCACTCACATGACTGCTAGCAGTATTTGGTCTCATCCCATGTGGGCCTCTCCACATGCTGCTTCATGACATAGCAGCTGGTCTACCCCAGGATAACTGAACTGACAGAGAAGGAGACAGCACCTATGCAGAAAGAAGCCATATTCTTTTTTATAATCCTACTTTCAGAAGTGACGTCCTTTCACTTCTGCCATATTCTGTTAATTAGGAGCAAGTCATTAACTCCAGCCCGCAGTCCCAGGGAAGGGGTTATATGAAAGGAACAATAATAGGAGATGGGGATAATTAGTGCCCATCTTGGAGTATTCTTGCTACAATCCGAATAGGCATAACACCGAAGTCCTATTTCTTTGAGTCTGTTAATGTAGAGTCATCAAAACAAAAGAGCGTGGTCCATCTGAGTAATTGGTGATGACTTGTGGCTCTTTTGCCCTTAGGACAGATCACAGAGCTTATATTATTTCTGGCATTAAATATAAGGAGTGCACTTTTCAGGAACAAAGAAAATGTATGCAGAGAAATGCCTCATTCTTCACATGAACATTTACATGTGTAGAATGTTCCAAGGTAGATATCATTTTGTTGATTTATCAAGTCTTGATTTTCTAGGTTCCAGATTAAATCAAACCACTCTTATTACCCTTTAGAACTACAGTATGGTTAGGTAGACATTATATTACTAATTTATTTTACAATTACAAATATATGTTTTAAGACTAAAGTGGAGAGAACAAGCTTTGTTAAGTGAGTTTCATTTATCAGAATTTCCTAACATTCCCATCGCTTCTCAAATCTGTAACATTTTTTTCCTCCTCTGCCTTTAGTAAGTGATCATCTTCATCTACCCTCCCTCTCTTGCCACTCCAGCTATATGTTTCATTTATTCATTGATAACTCTCAGGTGCCTGATATGTTAGGTGTTCGGAATACAGTGTTAAACATGATCCAGTCTCTGCCCTCTTGGATACACAGTTAATGGGGAAAGTCATCCAGCTTAATATGTGATTATCCAAAAATGAGAGAGTTTATATAGTATATGATGAAAGGAAGATCTTCCCAATGAGAAGATCATTCTGAGACAATTATTTGCTGGCTTAAAAAAACCCTGACCCCATCTGTCTCCTTGTGTATTGCCCATGAATTTATGACATTCTGATAATGCAATTTACATTTTTAGGAAAAGCAAGGACTTCCTTTTCAGTTTCATCACTCCTTACAGAAAAAACAAAAGTGACATCTAGATGGATCTATCATGTGAAGTAAAGAGAAAATGCATTAATTTCAGAAATTGCTTTGAAAATTTCAGGTGAGAATTATTTAAATGCTATATGGTTTTCATCAAACGGAACTGCCAATCCAGAATATTGTTCAAGACTATACCATTACTAGATCACTAGCTATCACTACATCCAGAAAGAGATACATTATATTTATTTTACAAAGAGTAAAATATTATGAAAAAGAGTATAAATGAGTGTTCCGTTAAGTTACCAAAAGTAAGTTAATTGCATACATGCAAACATATATACATCAAACATGCATACAAACAGTGAACACAGTAGCCAGTTTGGGAAATGTGGCTTTCCTAGAAGCTCTTTTTATCTTGTCATATTCTAGCTCATAATTTTATTGATGCGGATGGTTCCAATGAACTTTAAGATTTTTGTTGATCAAAAAGAAAAAGAAAGACATAAAATGCACTCAGGGCTTTTAAAGTTCCTGCTTTGTAATGCTTCATGCAATGGGCATTATTTTCATTTGCAGAAGTAATGAACAAATCACAGACATACATTTTATTCTCTGTGGAAGCCATCCTTTCAGGAACTTTTTTTGAAATGTGGAAGCTCACACAGCATCTCTAGAATGCCATAGTCAGATGGTTAATTCACAAATGCAGGTCTGTGATCACTGAATTCTTCCAAGAAACATATTCCTTTTGACATATATTTATGTATGTTTTCTTTTAAATTTTTAAAAGATGCCCGAGGCATTGTGGGTCCTTTTGTGTTGAATATTTTCTGCAGGATTTAATGATTATCAAATAATGACATCAAATGAGTTTACAGTCAATCATAAGATAATCCACAATTTTTAAAAACATATTTTCATATGAATTTCTTAATGGTTTTCATTGGACTTCCAAAACTTCTTGGGATCTGTTCAGAAAAACCATTCTTTTACAATGAAAATTCATAACTCCGTATTTGAAATAAGTATTATCAAAAGTAAAAGCTAATCTATTAGTGGGGAAAAACAACTAGAAAAATGCCTATAAAGCTATGTAGAAAGAGACCACATTCAGTACTTAGTTCATTTATCTGTTCTCTGTGTTAAGAACATTGATATACAAATGTTCACAGCAGCATTATTCACAATAGCCAAAAAATGGAAGCAACCCAAGGGTCCATAGACAGAAAAATGAATAAAAAAGATGTTATTCACATACAAGGGTATATAATTTAGCTGTAAAACAAAATGAAATTCTGATACATGCTAATGCAATGGATGAACCTTGAAGATATCATGTTGAGTGTAATAAGCCAGACATAAAAGGACATATACTACTATATGTTTATACTTATTTGAAATAATGAGAATATACAATTCATGATTCAGGACTGGAACTAATATTGGAGGAGAAAATGTCCAAAGCACATTCTTGGGACAACTGAAAAATAGGAATGTGGGTTGTATGCTTGCGTTATATCGTTCAATTTCTTTAACTTGATAGCTGTACTTATGGTCGTTACAAAAGTGACTGTCATTGTTTTTAGGCAAGTGTTAAATGCTAGGGAAGCATGATGTATGCAACTTACTCTGAAATATTTAGAAATATTTGGAAAATATTTAGGGGAAGATAGATGGATAGGTAGACAGACTGACAGATGAGACAATATTACAAGTATCACAAAATGCTAATAGTTGGTACATTTGGGTTTTGGGGTGGAGGGTGTGTTGGAGTTCTATGTATTTTTTATTACTATGTCTGCAACTTTTCTGTAGGTTTGAAGTTGTTTCAGAATAAAAATTTTAAAAACATAAGATAAACATCACCTATTTTAAAAGTAAAGTGAACTATCTAGAAACAAAACTAAATAATTATTATTTTACAGAACTGCATATATTTAAAATAAAAAAGAAGTATAAAGTAAACTTAGTCCAATTTTTAAAATAAAGCCATTTTTTGGAAGGAAATTTCATCACAATAGTTATTTTGAAACAATTAGATCAGTCCAAAAGGGAAATAGTATATTCCTCATCACTGTAGGCATTTAAGTAAAGGCTTTTTTCTCTAGGAGTCATGGATGTTGTATAGAATTATATGCATTAGATGGAAAGGTAAACCACTACTTTACAAGTTTCTTTTTAATGTTTTTATTCTGAGGTTCTTATCTGGGTTCAACATAGAGCAGCACTTATGGAAGACCTATAGTACTTGCTGAATTCTGCTGTGACTTAATGTCATTTATGCTTATCACTGGTTCTTATAATGGGATTTTTTTTTAAAATGTATTAACAAGGCATTTTATGTATCTTCCTTTGCTTTATCTGCTACATGCACATTCATACTTACATATATGGATATAATATGTATATATACACATAAACATATACACATCTTCATATATTATTATGCACATGCATCTACTTATGTAAACATTTGAATTATTCTCTTTTAGTAAGTTTTTGTGACATTTCTTATAATTGTTCCTGTGTATGACTTTTAACAACAGCAGGGAAATTGTATACATGGATATAATGAGCAGACTTTAAAAGAAGTGTGGATTCAACTCATTCTCTTGGTTTTTCCTTTTATAACACTTTTTAAATTTATGTGTTTCTTTTTAGGGTAAAATTATATTTTTAATGTGTCACTGGTTCTTTAACAATTAAAAATAGATAAGTCCTTTGTTTACAACACAGTGGGTTTTTTGTTTTGTTTTGTTTTTTGTTTTATTTTAGTATTATTGTAAATAAAATAGTTCCTAAACCTTGAAAAAAAATAAAGCAAGGTGTAAAATACCTTAATAAAATTAAAATATTGTAAGGATAGAAAGTAGGTAAAAATCATAAAAATTGAACAAAGCAACTTGATATTTCCAGAATCAGTGCTTAGGAACTACATAACTTTAATAAATGAGTCTATTGGCTGTTAATTTACTTGCGTTTTGAATAATGTGACTGTGTGATTTACACCATGACCTTCTGTTCAACTATTAAATTTTAGGGTTTTACTTGTTTGTTTGGTCAGTTGGTTGGTTACATACCTATACCTTTTACAGTGTTCCTAGCAAGTTCCAGATTGTATTGTACTGACATTACTTTAAGACTGATTCTATAGGAAAGCTGAAATTGAGTTATTGATGATGACAAGGTAATACTATTCTAATAGAAGATTAAAAGACACCCAGGAGCCTGGAATCAAATTAAAAGCTAGATCAATGACTTCATGAGAGGGAAGTCTACTTTCTTCCACTGAGATAGATGAGAAGAAATACTAATGGGGATGCAAAAGACACATTTTGATTAACAATGAGTATGTGAGTTTAGGAGTGATCTATAGTATCATTAAGTGTCCATTTATTCTCTTATTGATTTATTTAGCAGCCATTTATTGATTGTCTACCACATGCCATGTCAGATGCTGAAGAGGAGAGCGGTGATAACAAAGGTAAACTGGGGACATCAGAAACAAACAATATGCCAGTGAGCTACTGCAGGGGTCTGTTCAAAGTCTGAAAGGCACCTGAAAGAGGTGTCCACTTGCTCTGACTGAGGGAGTTGGAGAAGGCATCTCAGGTGAGGTGACACTCATATTGGTCATGAATAATGCAGTGGGAGTTTGTCAGACGGAAATGAGAAATATTCCAGGCAGAATGACTAGAAAGGACAGAGCAGGAAGACAAAAACACAAACAATAAAACAGTCCACTACCAGAGTTTTTTTTTTGTAGTGAGTGTTTTTGCATGCATCGTTAGTCCTACAGAAAATGTCAGAGTCATCAGTTAGGGTAAAATGTATGTTTACAGTCAGAAAGGTCTCACTCTGGGGTAGGAAGCATTGGCAGAATCATGCAGTGAGCCCTGGTCTCCAGTGTCATGCATTCCCACTGCCTTTTCTGTATGTCTTTCCCCTTTTGTGCTTTCTGTCTGCCACCCACTCTTTGGTGCCCCTCTGTTTTCTCTTCTGGAAAAATCTCTGACAAAACTATTTCAATTAATTTAAGCTAAAGTATAGAACCCCAGAAACTACTGAATTAAAATATGGTATTGTTTCAGGAATGCGTGGATGAAAAGAATTAGAAATCTATTTATCTAATATAACATTAATTCATATCTAATATATATATTAGACAAAAGTTATGATCATCTTAATATTTGCAGAAAAGTGCATGACACAACTTAATGTCCTTTCACAGTTACAAGAGCAACAAAAACCTCAGCAAAATGGAAATAGAAGGGAACTTCTTTAACCTGATAAAGGCAAGAACAAAAACAAAAAACAAAATAAACATCTTACTTGGAGAAATGTTTAAACCATGCCTTTAAATTGGAAATATAGCTAGTGCAATAAGACAAGAAATAAGAATGTGATATATAAGAAATAAACAGGAAGAAACAAAATCATAATTAAACATGGATTAAATAGTCATCAACACAGAATCTGAAAGTTTCTATACACAAATTTTTGAATTTAAAAGCGAGTTCAGAAAGTTTGCTGGATGTAAAAGCAAAGTCAATTGTCTTTATATATCACAGCAAAAAATTATTAGTAAATGTGCAATCACTATGTATGAAAATTTGTAGACCTAAAAATACATCAAAAAATGTGTTCCTGTCTTTTATGGAAGAAAAGTTTCCAATTTTATTGAAAGACATCAAAGAAATCATACATTAATGGATAGATATACCATGTAAATAGATAGAATAATCAGTTTTCCCCAAAAGCATCTATAAATTTAATACCATTCCAATAAAAATCCAATATTTATTTTGTCTTAGTATTGGCAAAGATTATCTAAAATGTATATGGAAGAAACAGGGCCCAGAATACCCAAGATGACTCAATATTTTAAAATGTCAATTCTCCACAAATTGTTCTATAGAGTCAATGCAATTACAATAAAAATTGACAAGTTGATTCTAAAATTTATGTGGAAATGCAAAGGACCTAAAATAGACAAAACAATTGTGAAAAACAGAAACAAGGCTGGAAAACTTACCCTGCCTGATCTCAAGACTTACTATAATGCTAAAGTAATCAAGCAGTGTGGCAGTTGTGTAAAGGTAAACAGGTAGACCACTAAAATATAATAGAAAGTCTAGAATTAAACCCACAGGTAAAAGAATGGTCTCTTGATTTTTGACAAATGAGTCAAAGCAATTCAAGGGAGAATGAAGTCTTTTTAGTAATGCAGCTTGATTTTGTTAAATTTATAAATTTTACTCTTCAAAATATATTTTAAGGAAATAAAAGACCAGTCACAGACTAAAATCAAATGTTTGTGAAATATATATCCAATAATGACATGTATTTCATGTATGAAAAGAAGACACAGCTCAACAATAGAGGCAAAAAGGCAATCAAAAAACTGGTAAAAGATTTGTTTCATAGAAGAAATATGAATGGCAAAAGGCACATTAAATTAAAATTAAATGCCAATTTAAAACAATGAAATACATGTTCATATAATGGCAAAAATTTAAAAGATTGTCATTGCCAAGGATGTGAAACAATGGAATTCTCATACATTATTGGTGGGAATGCAAAATGGTATAGCCATATACTAGTTACCCATTGTGACATATTCCAGAACATAGTGGCTTTAAACAACGTTTATTATCTCACCATTTCTGTAAGTCAGGAATCAGGAACAGCTTAGTTTGATCTTCTGCTCCAAAGTCTCTCAAAGACTGCAATTAGGGTGTTAGCCAACGCTGTGGTCTCATCTCAGGACTTGACTGGGGAAACTTCCACTTTTAAGCTCACTGACATGGTTAGCAATACTCAGTCCATGGGATGTTGTGCTGAAGGCCTCCATTCATCTCTAGCTGATGGCCAGAGACTAAGTTCCTTACCACATAATTGTTTCTATAGTGCAACTCACAAAGATGGAGTCATAGTCTTCTGTAATCTAATCTATGCAGCGATCTGACACACTTTGCTATGTTATATTAATTAGAAGCAGCTCACCCAAATAAATGAGCCAGGGGCCTACTTAGGAGTAGCCTACCACTGTCTGCCCTTTGGCCTCCAATGATTCACATTTCTTCCCCATGCAAAATATATTCACCCTTCCCCAGGTCCCCAAAATCTCATCCTATTGCAATATCAGTTTGAAGTCTAAAATATCATAATTTAAAACAGACCGATGCATGAAAGAGACTTTTTGGATGTAATTCCTTGTGTATTATCTAGGGCAGTGCTGTACAAATGAAATTGAAAGCAAGCCACACAGGTAATTTTAAATTTTCTAATATCCACATTAAAAAGACAAATAAAACAGATAATATAAATTTTAATGATATATTTTAACCTAATATATCTACAATATAATCATATCAAAATATAGTCAACATGGAATGGCTGAACAAGAAGCTCAGTAAATCCTCTCCCCCCCCAAATCAGTAATAATACTATACAAAATTGTCAAAAACAACCAATTAAAGACTGGAAATTAATTGAATTGATACGACAAATTAGGAAGCATTTACTCAGAAAAATTTACTTCATCTTGAGAAGAACAGTAAAATTCTGTGGCATTTTATCCTGGTACAGCTTCTTTTTTTTCCCACCCATTCCCCAGTTTCTAAGCGGGTAAATTCTATCCAGTTGGATAGGGCAGACTGAGGAGACTGGAAGTGGAGGAGGTTGACTTTATTCTGAACAGAATCTAAAAGTTCCATTCTCAGGGGTGTTATAAAAGCTAATAGCAATTCCAGTGGCAAACAATCAAGGAAAGCCAACATCGTTACTAGTCTGAGATCTTAACACTTGTCAGGGAAGCAACATACCAGAAGACCAGGGTATTTAGGAATGAGAGAGTCAAAGAGGACTGTGTGAAGACCCCAGTTAAATCTAGTGCTCTAGAAGGATGTGTGTATGTGCAAGGCCGCATGCATTCTCAGGAGAAACCAGAGGGGGTCCTAGTAAGTTACTGTCCTCTTGCTGAACCCGAGGTCTTGCAATTACAGAAAGCCAGGACAGACTTGGAAACCACCCTAATTTTGAATGCATTCCCCAAGCTTCACATAGATCCATCATCAATGTGTGGAAGTCTTACTAGCTCAAGATTATTAAATCCAACTTCAGACTAACCATACCCCAATAGTAAGCTATGGTGATCAAGGAACAACCCTTAAGAGTCCAAGATTAAAATTAAAATAAAATAAAACAAGCAGCAACAAAACAACAACAACAAAAACAGAGACATCAGAGACCACACACTGTAGAAGAAATAGACTCCACAAAATTAGTCCAGGCAAGTTATGAACCAAAGAAACAAGCAAAACATTTCTCTGTACTCTTGCTTATTTTCTGTCTAATGGTTCTATCCATTATTGTGAGTGGGGTGTTGAAGTTTCTGACCATTTTATTTACATGTTGTCATATTTTGTGTTTAAAACTGGGCATTTAAAATAATATATTGTAGTAAATCTGCATTCTCATTATCATATGGGGTGTTAATAATAGAGTGGTATATGATAATCCTTTATGTATTTTATATATTTAATGCATGATTGTTCAGTAAACCACAATTTCTCTAAAAAGAAAAAAAAAGACTTGGTAACTGAACATCACAAAGAAAGTACAAAATGAAGAGTTCTCAGTTGGAGGGATCACTTATTGTTTAACATTCATTTTTGGTCTCTAATAAAATGAGAAACATATATCTTCAAAAAAAAAGAGAAATATAAAAAGAAAAGCAACAGCTCACGGCAAGCAGAAGTAAGAAAATAAAAATTATAATGAAAACCAATGAAATAGAAACAGAAAAAAATAGAGAAAATAAATGAAAACAAAAATTGTTTCGTCTTAAAAGTCAACAACATTCACAAACTTTTAGTTAGCCCAACCACAATAATAAAAGAAATAAGACATAGAATATATATCAGGAATGAAAGAGGGGCCATCGCTAATGACTTTACATAAAAGAAAATAAATATAATGGAATAATGTGAACACTTTCATGCCAATAATTTATAAAATTTAGATGAAGTGGGAAAATTCCTAGAAAGACAAAAATTACCAAAACTGACTCAACAAGAATTAGAAAATCTGGACATACCTATAAAACAGAGTTTTTCAATATTGGCACTTATGACACTTTGAACAAGATACTTCTTTGCTGTGGGGAAGGGTGTTTACCAGCATCCCTGACTTCTACCCACTAAGTGTCAATACCACTTCCACCCCAGCTCTGACAATGAAATATGTCCCAGACTTTGCCTGATGTCCTGGGGGACAAAATCATCACCAGTTGAGAACTATTGCTATAAAACTAAGGAAATTACATTTGTAATTTAAAATCTTCCCACAAAGAAAATCCCAGGCCCACATGGATTTGTTATTGTATTTTACCAAACATTTAAAGAACAACAGCTACTAATCCTTCATAAATTCTTTTAGAAAATGGAGGAGGAGAGACCATTGCCCAACTCATTGTAAAAAGCTAGTGATACTGTGAGACCAAAGTCTGACAAGATATCACAAGAAAAGAAAAGCACACACTAATATCCCTCATGAATGTATACACAAAAATCCTCAACAAAATTTTAGCAAAGAGAACCCAGCAACATACACACCATGACTGATTGGAGTTTATTCCAAATTATAAGTTTGATTTAACATCTGAAAAAATTAATGAAATAATAAACAGAAAAACAATAAAGAAAATCAATTAAACCAAAAGTTCTATAATATTAATTAGGTTAGATCTAGAATTAATAGACCTAAAAACCCTATTGATAGAAGGAAAAACAAAAACTATATTAATGGAACTAAAACCAAAACCTATCTGATCATCTCAATAGATGCAGAAACAGCTTTTGACACATTTTTTTTAGTTTTTTTAACTTTATAAAAAAATTAACAAACAACAAAAAACCACAACATTTTGAACAAAACAAAGCAAAGAATTAAGAAAACAAATAATCTTAAATAACTACATTGATTCCAACATGTTCCTACCATACCCCAAGAAAATTAACAAACTGTAATCAAATCAAGGCATAAGAAAAACCAAATTAACTAAAATAACTATATTGAAGCTAATTTCCCAGTTTTTTAGAGACTTTTTTTTTCAAAAAATTAAAAAACAAACAATAAAAAAGTTTCAAACAAGACCAAAACAAAGTAATAAGAAAAAACAAATAACTAAAATAACATTGCTTCCAACTTATTCCTACCCTACCCCAAGAAAGTAGACAGACTATAACCCAACAAAGGAATGAGAAAAAATAACCTAAAATAAATACATTTCTGTGAACTTGTTCACATCATACCCCCCAGAAATTAACAAACCATAGTAATTCCTGAGCATTCCCAGAACATTAAGTTCACCCTCCATAACTTATCTGTTCTTATTATATTATCATCCTCCCTTCACTATTTGCTGTCTATCATTAAGTCCCCAACATTCTACAGTATAAACCATTTATTTTACATTTTTCACAGTGTTCACATTAGTGGTAATACACAATATTTCTCTGAGCATTATGTCTTCAAGTTTCATCCATGTTGTCATATGTTTCATGACATCATTCCTTCTTACTGTGGCATAGTATTCCATCGTGAGTTTACCCGCACTTTGTTTCCCACTCATCTGTTGAAGGACATTTGGGTTGTTTCCATCTCTTGGCAATTATGACTATTGCTGCTATGAACATTGGTGTGCAGATATCTGTTCATGTCACTGCTTTCAGATCTTCCAGGTATATACTGAGAAGTGCAATCACTGGATCAAAGGGTAACTCTATATCTACCTTTCTAAGGAACCACCAGACTATCTTCCAGAGTGGCTGTACCATTATACAGTCCCACCAACAATGAACAAGAGTTATAATTTCTCCACATCTTCTCCAGCATTTGTAGTTTCCTGTTTGTTTAATGGCAGCCAATCTAATTGGTGTGAGATGATATCTCAGTGTGGTCTTAATTTGCATCTCTCTAATAACTAGTGAAGCTGAACATTTTTCATGTGTGCTTTGGCCATTTATAGTTACTCTTCAGAGAACTGTCTTTTCATATCTTTTGTCCATTTTATAATTGGGCTATCTGTACTGTTGTCATTGAGTTGTAGGTTTTCTTTATACATCCAAGATAACAGTCTTTTGTCAGATACATGGTTTCCAAATATTTTTTTTCCCATTGAGTTGGCTGCCTCTTCACCTTTTTGACAAATTCCTTTGAGGTACAGAAACTTCTAAGCTTGAGGATTTCCCATTTATCTATTTTTTCTTTTGTTGCTTGTGCTTTGGGTGTAAAGTCTAGGAAGTGGCCGCCTAATACAAGGTCTTAAAGATATTTTCCTACATTATCTTCTAGGAGTTTTATGGTACTTTCTTTTATATTGAGATCTTTGGTCCATTTTGAGTTAATTTTTGTGTAGGGTGTGAGGTAGGGGTCCTATTTCATTCTTTTGGACATGGATATCCAGCTCTCCCAGACCCATTTGCTGAATAGACTGTTATGTACCAGTTCCATGGTTTTGGGGGCCTTATCAAAGATCAGTTGACCATAGATCAGGGGTCTATCTCCAAATTCTCAATTCGATTCCATGGATCAATATGTCTATCTTTGTGCCAGTTCCATGCTGTTTCGACTACTGTGGCTTTATAATAAGCTTCAGTGTCAGGGAGTGTAAGTCATCCTACTTTGTTTTTCTTTTTTAGAATGTTTTTAGCAATTCAAGGCATCTTCCCCATCCATATAAATTTGATAACTGTCTTTTCCAAGTCTGCAAAGCAGGTTGTTGGAATTTTGATAGGAATTGCATTGAATCTGTAGATGAGTTTGGGTAGGATTGACATCTTAATGACATTTATCCTTCTTATCCATGAACAAGGAACATTTTTTCTATCTTTTTAGGTCCCCTTCTATTTTTTTTAGTAAAATTATGTAGTTTTCTATGTATAGGTCTTTCACATAGTTGGTTAAGTTTATTCCTAGGTACTTGATTTTTTTAGTTGCTACTGAGAATGGTTTTTGACACATTTTGACTCATTCATTTTTTAAAAATAAAAACCTATCAAAAAACCAGAATGGAAGGGAACGTCCTCAATCTAATAAAGGGCATCTACAAAAAAATTACAGCTAGAATCATTCTTAATGGTTAAAGACTGAATGCTTCCCCTAAAGAACAGGAAGAAAACAATGTCTGCTGTCACCACCTCTATTGATCATTATGCTGGAGGTTCTAGCCAGTGCAATAAGGCAAGAAAAAGGAATGAGACATCCAGTTTGGAAAGGGAGAAGTAAAACTGGTTTTATTTACAAATAGCATTATCCTGTATGTAGAAAATATTAAGGAAGCAAAATAATAATGCAAAAAAAAATCAAGCAACCAAATAAAAACTGTTAGAAATAACAAATTATTTCAGCAAGTTTACAGTTTTCAAGATCAATATATAAAAAAAAATTGAATTCATATATACTAGCAATACTTTATCAAAAAATGAAATAAAGAAAATTATTCCATTCACAATAGTAGCAAAACAGTGAAATACTTTGGAATAAATTCAAAAAAGAAAGCAAGATTCGTACAAAGAACTACAAAATATTGCTCAGAGAAATTACCCAAGATCTAAATAGAAGAGGGACATTCCATTTTCTTGGATTGGAAGACTCAATATGATTAAGATAGTTTTCCCCAATTTTACCTATAGATATAAATGTAATCCTCAAATTCCTAGCAGGGCTTTAGGCAGAATTGATAAGGTGATCTTAAAATGTACACATAAAGGCCAAGTCCCAGATTAGCTAAAATAATCCTAAAAAAACAACTAAATTGTAGGATTTACTCTTCCTGATTTCAAAACTTACTATAAAGCTACAATAATCAGGATTATTTTAATAATATAAAAATAAACACACAAGCCAATGGAACAGAATTGAGATTCCAGAAATAAACCCTTACATTTCTGGCCAATTAATTTTTGACAAAGGTGTCAAGGCAATTAAGTGGGGAAAGGACAGTCTTTTCAACAAATGGTGCTGGGGTTGGATACACACATGCAAAATGATTAATTATAACCCTTACCTCACATCATACTCAAAATGTATCATAGTCCTAAATGTTAGAGCTAAAACTATATAACTCTTAGAAGGAAACATAGAAGAAAATCTTTGTGATCTTGAGTTAGGCAAATATTTATTACATATGGCACCAAAACATAATACATAAAATAAAATATCAATAAACTGGACTTCATCCAAGTTCAAAATTTTGTACTTCAAAATACACCATTAAGAGAATGAAAAGACAACCCACATATGGGGGTAAATATTCACAAATCATTTATCTGTGTATCCAGAATACATGGAAGCTTAAAAGTCAATGACAAGAAGACAAATAACCCTATTTAAAAATAGGCAAAAGACTTTAATAGACATGTCACCAAAGAAGATATACAATAGCTTATAAGAGCAAGAAAATATGTTCAACATCATTGGTCATTAGAGAAATACATATTTTAAAAATGATATACCACTTCGTAACTACAAGAATGTCTATAATAATAAAGGACAGTAAAAAGTGCTTGCATGGATGGGGAGAAACTGGAGCCCTCATACATAACTGCTGGTTTGAATCTATTTTATCCCCCACAAAAGCCATGTTCTTTTTCTTGTATGTGCAGACTTATTATGGGTGGGATCTTTTGATTAGGTTGTTTCCGTGGAGATGTGACCCACTCATCTGTGGGTGGGAATTTTTAATTAGATTATTTCCATGGAGGTGTGACCCCACCCTTTCATTTTCTGGAGTCCTTAAGAGAGCTAAGAGCCAACACAGACCTGGATGCTTGGAGATGCAGACAGAAGGACATTTGGAGATGCTAAGCTAAGAGATGAAGCCCATAGTTTTCCCTGAAGAAGCTAGGAAAAGACACCCAGATGCTTAGAAAGAAACAACCTGGGAGAAAGAAGCGACAACACACAATGACCTATGTGCATTTACACATAATATTTGTGTCTAAAAATATCTCAAATTAAAATGGCATGGTCAGCAAGATTTTCCTTCAAATTACAATATATTCATGGTTTTGTCATATTTATTTTTTCTTTGTAAAATTTAATAATTTTCTATTTCAAAATTTCTACAATGTAGGTATGCATGTATTTTAAAAGACTGAATTTCTTCATGATTGTTTACCTTATGTAAATCACCAAGAATAAATCCTTAATGTGTACAAAGGTATAATTCTAATGGAAAAAATGGGTGCATAGCTGAAAATATTTCCTGTGAATTAAATTGTGATCTCCATATGTGAATGTGATCGTGAGAACATTTTCTCCATTGGATAAAATAAATAAACCTAAGGAATGTATTTATCCAAATGAGCATCCACATGCACAGGTGTTGATGTATATATATAGTGAGCTTTTTTAAAGGGTCTCTGTTTGAGTCAGGACAGGTGGAGCTGATTTATTTTAGGTTGTGTAATTTCTCCAGCATAAGTGTGGCTAAATTACTTCAAATCAGCTGCTTTTCAACTTGGACACAAATGGATATGCAGAATTATTTCTGTATTTCATTTTGAAATATGCTTAAAGTTTCTATATGACAGCAACACTTAATTTTCTCTCTCTTAGCATCTGGTTAACTTCAGTGATAATGAAGATAATCAATACACTGAAGTAATAATTACGAGCATATAGTCTCTATTGGTCATGATTTTCCCCAGAAGAGAATAAAACACATAGTCATCGGATTAAACACATCAGTAGGAGTATAGTTAACTCTTTAATGTTGCCACCTAACCTTAGTATGGGCCACATTTCTGACACCTTTATTCTCATTGTTCTTCTTATGTAACAGATTTTGACCTCCTGAAAATTTGCTTCACACCTGCTCAGGTTGGGGCATCTTCAGTGACAACAAAACCAATGAGTACTGCTTTATCCAACTGCCCATGGCTGCTGCAATCCAAATGCTCGGACTGTGCAAGCGAAAAACATGCACAGCAAAATGTAGCAGCGCTGCCTGCATTGCCCCCGTTTACCTCCCTTATCTTGCAGAAATCTGCATGCATGTGTGAAGCCATGTGCAGCCATAACCTGCACATCGGCCTCTTTGCTAAAATTGAGTGCAAGCTCTAAAGAAGATGGGGCTGGGCTGTGCTGCTTTTATATGCTGCATCCAAGCAGTGGGGAGTTGGGCCCCAGGAAAGAGCTGTACAATGACAGAGAGTGTTCTGCCAGTCAAATGGGAGTTTCAGAACTTGGACTCGAGGGGCCTTTCCAGAGCCTCTATTTTTGTATTTTCATTTGCAAGAAGTTAACAACCTGGCAGAAATGTTTCAATTACAAAAGAGTTTATATGGCGGTATTGAGTTGACCGAAATAAATGAAAGCTGAGGAACTGGGTGAGGCCAGGTGTTTTCCCCTCCTGCCATATTCATGGAAGGAAGATTTTTAGTTGTATGGGTCTTATTGGTGGCTTTCTTGGACTAGGTTAGTTTGAGACATTCAAGACCCAGGATCCTTTAAGAAACCATAATGTGTAGAATGTGAATGCTCAGATCCAGTGAAGTGATTCTAGCTCAGCTGATTCATCACCCCAGGAGACGGGAAGCTGCCTTGACCCAAAGAAACTGGCCAGGTGCCTGCTTATGGCTTTCAGGACACTGAGGAAGCAGAAGGATGAAAGTAGACGTTAATGAGGTTGAGCATACATTCATGTAGGAAAACCAATTAATATCTGCCATTACTCAGATTAGGACTGTTAGTTTACTGTGGGCTCATTTAGGAACCTGCATGGTACTGGTTGTTGCTTGTTTGGATTTTGCTGGCAAACTGCTGAATGTAGAAGTATAGAATACTGTCTGGGAGCAAATATTTACTAAATATTTCTCAGGTATCTGCTTATCGTTTTGTGATTGTGTCAATCTTACAACTCAGTTATAATCCATTTAATTGAATATATAGCACCCTTCTCCTAGTGAGAGAATGTTAAATTGCATTTCAAAGGTGACTAAGGATTCTTTGAGTCAACATTCATTTTCTCATTTTATAACTTTATTTGTATTTGATTTTATTAAAAGTAAAAGCTGACAATATTTTTGTATAATTTACTATTAAATAATGAGAACTTTTAACAGTCAGAGCTGTATACTTGTCAAAATCTTAGGAGTGATCTGGCTTATGATTATTGAGAATGTACCTGGTTCCATTATGATTTTTGATGTTGTCATTGTACGATTAGAATTACTAACATACTATTAAAATTCAAATGAAGCATATTCTCACGTATTCACTGATGATGTCATTAGTCTTAAGATCCTTTTGTACGAGGAACACGGTGAATTTATTATAAGGAAGGAGATGGTAGGAATGGGTTTTGTGTCTGGAGACAGACTCATCTTGGCCCTGGGACCCCTTGACAGTGTCATCCTGGAATGTCAGTTACCAAGATCACTGCCTTAACTAAAAAATAGGAGTGGTTTTATTTATCTTCCAGGGCTCTAATGATTTATGAAGAAGATAGTGTGTGTCAAATGGAGTATAGTAAAGCAATAAATAATAATCTTAAAATATCAAGAATGATGCAATCACCAGAGGTAATTGATTAAATACATTATGATATAGCCACTATGGAACTTACTATATTTAGTAATCCAAAATATATCATTTGCTACCTTAAAGTAAAAAGTCAAGGTGTTTGACTAGCAGCTGATTTACATTATAGGTATGTAAATTGAATTCAAAGAAAAATCCACCTAATGTAAATCCCTAAATCTCTTTGCCATTCAAAATCATTCAGCGAGGCGGGGCAAGATGGCAGACTGGTGAGCTGTATGTTTTAGTTACTCCTCCAGGAAAGTAGGTAAAAAGCCAGGAACTGCGTGGACTGGACACCACAGAGCAATCTGTCTTTGGGCATACTTCATACAACACTCATGAAAACGTGGAACTGCTGAGATCAGCGAAATCTGTAAGTTTTTGCGGCCAGGGGACCCGCGCCCCTCCCTGCCAGGCTCAGTCCCGGGGGAGGAGGGGCTGTCAGCTCCAGGAAGGAGAAGGGAGAATTGCAGTGGCTGCTCTCATCGGAAACTCATTCTACTGATTCAAACTCCAACCATAGATAGACTGAGGCCAGACACCAGAGACTCTGAGAGCAGCCAGCCCAGCAGAGAGGAGACGGGCATAGAAGGAAAACAACACGAGAAGCTCCAAAGTAAAAGCAGAGGATTTTTGGAGTTCTGGTGAACACAGAAAGGGGAAGGGCGGAGATCAGGCCTTGAGGCGCATATGCAAATCCCGAAGCAAGGCTGATCTCTCTGCCCAGGGCACCTTTCCTTAATGGCCCTGGTTGCTTTGTCTATTAGCATTTCAATAACCCATTAGATCTCTGAGGAGGGCCGTTTTTTTTTTTTTTTTTTTTTTTTTTTTTTTTTTTTTTTTAAATCCTTTTTGCTTTTTCTAAAACAATTACTCTAAGAAGATCAATACAGAAAGCTTCAAAGAATTGAAATTTGGGCACGTCAAGTCAAGAGCAGAAATAAGAGAGCTCTGAGACAAAAGGCAATAATCCAGTGGCTGAGAAAATTCACTAAACAACACAACTTCCCAAGAAAAGGGGGGTGTCCGCTCACAGCCATCATCCTGGTGGACAGGAAACACTCCTGCCCATCGCCAGCCCCATAGCCCAGAGCTGCCCCAGACAACCCAGTGTGACGGAAGTGCTTCAAATAACAGGCACACACCACAAAACTGGGCGTGGACATTAGCCTTCCCTGCAACCTCAGCTGAATGTCCCAGAGCTGGGAAGGGGGAGCAGTGTGAATTAACAGAGCCCCATTCAGCCATCATTTGAGCAGACTGGGAGCCTCCCAACACAGCCCAGCAGCCCAGAACTGCCCTGGGGGGACGGCACTCACCTGTGACATAGCACAGTCATCCCTCAACAGAGGACCCGGGGTGCACAGCCTGGAAGAGGGGCCCACTTGCAAGTCTCAGGAGCCATACGCCAATACCAAAGACTTGTGGGTCAGTGGCAGAGACAAACTGTGGCAGGACTGAACTGAAGGATTAGACTATTGCAGTAGCTTTAAAACTCTAGGATCATCAGGGAGATTTGATTGTTAGGGCCACCCCCCCTCCCCGACTGCCCAGAAACACGCCCCACATACAGGGCAGGCAACACCAACTACACACACAAGCTTGGGACACCAATTGGGCCCCACAAGACTCACTCCCCCACTCACCAAAAAGGCTAAGCAGGGGAGATCTGGCTTGTGGAGAACAGGTGGCTCGTGGACGCCACCTGCTGGTTAGTTAGAGAAAGTGTACTCCACGAAGCTGTAGATCTGATAAATTAGAGATAAGGACTTCAACTGGTCTACAAACCCTAAAAGACCCCTATCAAGGACAGCAAATGCCACGAGGCCAAAAACAACAGAAAATTATAAAGCATATGAAAAAACCAGACGATATGGATAACCCAAGCCCAAGCACCCAAATCAAAAGACCAGAAGAGACACACCTAGAGCAGCTACTCAAAGACCTAAAGATGAACAATGAGACCCTAGTACGGGATATGAAGGAAATCAAGAAGACCCTAGAAGAGCATAAAGAAGACATTGCAAGACTAAATAAAAAAATGGATGATCTTATGGAAATTAAAGAAACTGTTGACCAAATTAAAAAGATTCTGGACACTCATAGTACAAGACTAGAGGAAGCTGAACAACGAATCAGTGACCTGGAAGATGACAGAATGGAAAATGAAAGCATAAAAGAAAGAATGGGGAAAAAAATTGAAAAACTCGAAATGGACCTCAGGGATACGATAGATAATATGAAACGTCCGAATATAAGACTCATTGGTGTCCCAGAAGGGGAAGAAAAGGGTAAAGGTCTAGGAAGAGTATTCAAAGAAATTGTTGGGGAAAACTTCCCAAATCTTCTAAACAACATAAATACACAAATCATAAATGCTCAGCGAACTCCAAATAGAATAAATCCAAAAAAAACCCACTCCGAGACATATACTGATCACACTGTCAAACATAGAAGAGAAGGAGCAAGTTCTGAAAGCAGCAAGAGAAAAGCAATTCACCACATACAAAGGAAACAGCATAAGACTAAGTAGTGACTACTCAGCAGCCACCATGGAGGCGAGAAGGCAATGGCACGATATATTTAAAATTCTGAGAGAGAGGAATTTCCAGCCAAGAATACTTTATCCAGCAAAGCTCTCCTTCAAATTTGAGGGAGAGCTTAAATTTTTCACAGACAAAGAAATGCTGAGAGAATTTGCTAATAAGAGACCTGCCCTACTGGAGATACTAAAGGGAGCCCTACAGACAGAGAAACAAAGACAGGACAGAGAGACTTGGAGAAAGGTTCAGTACTAAAGAGATTCGGTATGGGTACAATAAAGGATATTAATAGAGAGAGGGAAAAATATGGCAAACATAATCCAAAGGATAAGATGGCCGATTCAAGAAATGCCTTCACGGTTTTAACGTTGAATGTAAATGGATTAAACTCCCCAATTAAAAGATATAGATTCGCAGAATGGATCAAAAAAAATGAACCATCAATATGTTGCATACAAGAGACTCATCTTAGACACAGGGACACAAAGAAATTGAAAGTGAAAGGATGGAAAAAAATATTTCATGCAAGCTACAGCCAAAAGAAAGCAGGTGTAGCAATATTAATCTCAGATAAAATAGACTTCAAATGCAGGGATGTTTTGAGAGACAAAGAAGGCCACTACATACTAATAAAAGGGGCAATTCAGCAAGAAGAAATAACAATCGTAAATGTCTATGCACCCAATCAAGGTGCCACAAAATACATGAGAGAAACATTGGCAAAACTAAAGGAAGCAATTGATGTTTCCACAATAATTGTGGGAGACTTCAACACATCACTCTCTCCTATAGATAGATCAACCAGACAGAAGACCAATAAGGAAATTGAAAACCTAAACAATCTGATAAATGAATTAGATTTAACAGACATCTACAGGACATTACATCCCAAATCACCAGGATACACATACTTTTCTAGTGCTCACGGAACTTTCTCCAGAATAGATCATATGCTGGGACATAAAACAAGCCTCAATAAATTTAAAAAGATTGAAATTATTCAAAGCACATTCTCTGACCACAATGGAATACAATTAGAAGTCAATAACCATCAGAGACTTAGAAAATTCACAAATACCTGGAGGTTAAACAACACACTCCTAAACAATCAGTGGGTTAAAGAAGAAATAGCAAGAGAAATTGCTAAATATATAGAGACGAATGAAAATGAGAACACAACATACCAAAACCTATGGGATGCAGCAAAAGCAGTGCTAAGGGGGAAATTTATAGCACTAAACGCATATATTAAAAAGGAAGAAAGAGCCAAAATCAAAGAACTAATGGATCAACTGAAGAAGCTAGAAAATGAACAGCAAACCAATCCTAAACCAAGTAGAAGAAAAGAAATAACAAGGATTAAAGCAGAAATAAATGACATAGAGAACAAAAAAACAATAGAAAGGATAAATATCACCAAAAGTTGGTTCTTTGAGAAGATCAACAAGATTGACAAGCCCCTAGCTAGACTGACAAAATCAAAAAGAGAGAAGACCCATATAAACAAAATAATGAATGAAAAAGGTGACATAACTGCAGATCCTGAAGAAATTAAAAAAATTATAAGAGGATATTATGAACAACTGTATGGCAACAAACTGGATAATGTAGAAGAAATGGACAATTTCCTGGAAACATATGAACAACCTAGACTGACCAGAGAAGAAATAGAAGACCTCAACCAACCCATCACAAGCAAAGAGATCCAATCAGTCATCAAAAATCTTCCCACAAATAAATGCCCAGGGCCAGATGGCTTCACAGGGGAATTCTACCAAACTTTCCAGAAAGAACTGACACCAATCTTACTCAAACTCTTTCAAAACATTGAAAAAAATGGAACACTACCTAACTCATTTTATGAAGCTAACATCAATCTAATACCAAAACCAGGCAAAGATGCTACAAAAAAGGAAAACTACCGGCCAATCTCCCTAATGAATATAGATGCAAAAATCCTCAACAAAATACTTGCAAATCGAATCCAAAGACACATTAAAAAAATCATACACCATGACCAAGTGGGGTTCATTCCAGGCATGCAAGGATGGTTCAACATCAGAAAAACAATCAATGTATTACAACACATTAAAAACTCGAAAGGGAAAAATCAATTGATCATCTCAATAGATGCTGAAAAAGCATTTGACAAAATCCAACATCCCTTTTTGATAAAAACACTTCAAAAGGTAGGAATTGAAGGAAACTTCCTCAACATGATAAAGAGCATATATGAAAAACCCACAGCCAGCATAGTACTCAATGGTGAGAGACTGAAAGCCTTCCCTCTAAGATCAGGAACAAGACAAGGATGCCCGCTGTCACCACTGTTATTCAACATTGTGCTGGAAGTGCTAGCCAGGGCAATCCGGCAAGACAAAGAAATAAAAGGCATCCAAATTGGAAAAGAAGAAGTAAAACTGTCATTCTTTGCAGATGATATGATCTTATATCTAGAAAACCCTGAGAAATCGACGATACAGCTACTAGAGCTAATAAACAAATTTAGCAAAGTAGCGGGATACAAGATTAATGCACATAAGTCAGTAATGTTTCTATATGCTAGAAATGAACAAACTGAAGAGACACTCAAGAAAAAGATACCATTTTCAATAGCAACTAAAAAAATCAAGTACCTAGGAATCAACTTAACCAAAGATGTAAAAGACCTATACAAAGAAAACTACATAACTCTACTAAAAGAAATAGAAGGGGACCTTAAAAGATGGAAAAATATTCCATGTTCATGGATAGGAAGGCTAAATGTCATTAAGATGTCAATTCTACCCAAACTCATCTACAGATTCAATGCAATCCCAATCAAAATTCCAACAACCTACTTTGCAGACTTGGAAAAGCTAGTTATCAAATTTATTTGGAAAGGGAAGATGCCTCGAATTGCTAAAGACACTCTAAAAAAGAAAAACGAAGTGGGAGGACTTACACTCCCTGACTTTGAAGCTTATTATAAAGCCACAGTTGCCAAGACAGCATGGTACTGGCACAAAGATAGACATATAGATCAATGGAATCGAATTGAGAATTCAGAGATAGACCCTCAGATCTATGGCCAACTGATCTTTGATAAGGCCCCCAAAGTCACCGAACTGAGCCATAATGGTCTTTTCAACAAATGTGGCTGGGAGAGTTGGATATCCATATCCAAAAGAATGAAAGAGGACCCCTACCTCACCCCCTACACAAAAATTAACTCAAAATGGACCAAAGATCTCAATATAAAAGAAAGTACCATAAAACTCCTAGAAGATAATGTAGGAAAACATCTTCAAGACCTTGTATTAGGAGGCCACTTCCTAGACTTTACACCCAAAGCACAAGCAACAAAAGAGAAAATAGATAAATGGGAACTCCTCAAGCTTAGAAGTTTCTGCACCTCAAAGGAATTTCTCAAAAAGGTAAAGAGGCAGCCAACTCAATGGGAAAAAATTTTTGGAAACCATGTATCTGACAAAAGACTGATATCTTGCATATACAAAGAAATCCTACAACTCAATGACAATAGTACAGACAGCCCAATTATAAAATGGGCAAAAGATATGAAAAGACAGTTCTCTGAAGAGGAAATACAAATGACCAAGAAACACATGAAAAAATGTTCAGCTTCACTAGCTATTAGAGAGATGCAAATTAAGACCACAATGAGATACCATCTAACACCGGTTAGAATGGCTGCCATTAAACAAACAGGAAACTACAAATGCTGGAGGGGATGTGGAGAAATTGGAACTCTTATTCATTGTTGGTGGTACTGTATAATGGTTCAGCCACTCTGGAAGTCAGTCTGGCAGTTCCTTAGAAAACTAGATATAGAGCTACCATTCGATCCAGCGATTGCACTCCTCGGTATATACCCGGAAGATCGGAAAGCAGTGACACGAACAGATATCTGCACGCCAATGTTCATAGCAGCATTATTCACAATTGCCAAGAGATGGAAACAACCCAAATGTCCTTCAACAGATGAGTGGATAAATAAAATGTGGTATATACACACGATGGAATACTACGCGGCAGTAAGAAGGAACGATCTGGTGAAACATATGACAACATGGATGAACCTTGAAGACATAATGCTGAGCGAAATAAGCCAGGCACAAAAAGAGAAATATTATATGCTACCACTAATGTGAACTTTGAAAAATGTAAAACAAATGGTTTATAATGTAGAATGTAGGGGAACTAGCAGTAGAGAGCAATTAAGGAAGGGGGAACAATAATCCAGTAAGAACAGATAAGCTATTTAACGTTCTGGGGATGCCCAGAAATGACTATGGTCTGTTAATTTCTGATGGTTGTAGTAGGAACAAGTTCACTGAAATGTTGCTATATTATGTAACTTTCTTGGGGTAAAGTAGGAACATGTTGGAAGTTAAGCAGTTATCTTAGGTTAGTTGTCTTTTTCTTACTCCCTTGCTATGGTCTCTTTGAAATGCTCTTTTATTGTATGTTTGTTTTCTTTTTAACTTTTTTTTCATACAGGTGATTTGAAAAAAGAAGGGAAAGTTAAAAAAAAAAAAAAAAAAAAAAAAAAAAAGATGTAGTGCCCCCTTGAGGAGCCTGTGGAGAATGCAGGGGTATTCGCCTACCCCACCTCCATGGTTGCTAACATGACCACAGACATAGGGGACTGGTGGTTTGATGGGTTGAGCCCTCTACCATAAGTTTTACCCTTGGGAAGACGGTTGCTGCAAAGGAGAGGCTAGGCCTCCCTATATTTGTGCCTAAGAGTCTCCTCCTGAATGCCTCTTTGTTGCTCAGATGTGGCCCTCTCTCTCTGGCTAAGCCAACTTGAAAGGTGAAATCACTGCCCTCCCCCCTACGTGGGATCAGACACCCAGGGAAGTGAATCTCCCTGGCAACGTGGAATATGACTCCCAGGGAGGAATGTAGACCTGGCACCGTGGGACGGAGAACATCTTCTTGACCAAAAGGGGGATGTGAAAGGAAATGAAATAAGCTTCAGTGGCAGAGAGATTCCAAAAGGAGCCGAGAGGTCACTCTGGTGGGCACTCTTATGCACACTTTAGACAACCCTTTTTAGGTTCTAAAGAATTGGGGTAGCTGGTGGTGGATACCTGAAACTATCAAACTACAACCCAGAACCCATGAATCTCGAAGACAGTTGTATAAAAATGTAGCTTATGAGGGGTGACAATGGGATTGGGAAAGCCATAAGGACCACACTCCACTTTGTCTAGTTTATGGATGGATGAGTAGAAAAGTAGGGGAAGGAAACAAACAGACAAAGGTACCCAGTGTTCTTTTTTACTTCAATTGCTTTTTTTCACTCTAATTATTATTCTTGTTATTTTTGTGTGTGTGCTAATGAAGGTGTCAGGGATTGATTTAGGTG
The DNA here is from genome assembly GCF_015220235.1 of Choloepus didactylus. NCBI lineage: Eukaryota > Metazoa > Chordata > Mammalia > Pilosa > Megalonychidae > Choloepus > Choloepus didactylus. The sequence goes on from NC_051316.1 coordinate 24,063,933, forward strand.
ATGAATGTACAACTATGTAATGGTACTGTAAACAATCGAAAGTACAATTTGTTTTGTATGACTGCGTGGTATGTGAATATATCTCAATAAAATGATGATTAAAAAAAAAAAAAAAAAAAAAAAAAAGAAAGGAAATGAAATAAGCTTCAGTGGCAGAGAGATTCCAAAAGGAGCTGAGAGGTCACTCTGGTGGGCACTATTATGCACAATATAGACCCCTTTTTAGGTTCTACTGAATTGGAATAGCTAGCAGTAAATACCTGAAACTATCAAACTACAACTCAGAACCCTTGAATCTTAAAGACGATTGTATAAAAATGTAGCTTATGAGGGGTGACAATGTGATTGGGAAAGCCATATGGTCCACACTCCCCTTTGTCCAATGGGGGCAAAAAAAAAAAAAAAAAAGAAGGCACCCAAGTGTTCTTTTTTACTTTAATTGTTCTTTTTCACTTTAATTCTTATTATTTTTGTGTGTGTGGCAATGAAAATGTTCAAAAATTAACTTTGGTGATGAACACACAACTATATAATGGTACTGTGAACAACTGAATGTACACTTTGTATGACTGCATGGTATGTGAATATATCTCAATAAAATTGAATTTAAAAAAAAAAAAAAAAAAAAAAAAAATCATTCAGATTGCAAAATCCAGTTAATAAACACTGACTTTTTTCTTGGAGTACTGCTGCATATTTCACTTACTTTAATTTTTTCATTTCCTGGAACTAGAATAAAACATAATAAATATGGTCTTTATGGTAATCAAGATATTTGGAAATTATTTACATTTTTTTACTGCTGCTGTGTTTTATCACTAACAGTGCACAGTATGATGCCCATATTAGTTGAGAGCAGATAAGAGATTATTTGTTTTTAGTAATTATTATCCCTCTAACTGGAGGAATACTATTTCTGGTGGTGTTTACTATATATATATCTACAAAACCTGAAGATGTGCAGAAGGTTCATTGATTGAAGATTGCTAATCCTTTGGTTAAAGATCTAGCCAGTATTTGCCAAATTGACCATTTAACTTTTCTTTTAGACACTAGTCCTACATTGTTTGCTCAAGGATGGCCAATTTATACCTATCTTTACAATTCCTAGGGCTGCTTCAGATACCCACCATCCTCACCCTCTTCTTCACGGTGGGATTTTGAAACTGGATCCATTGGTTCACTGGTGTCCTCAGTTGTCAGAAAATGTAAGTAGTTGAACAATTCTAGGCAGGACTTAAAGGACCAGTATGGTGAGTGTTTGTTGTTTACACATTTAGATAAGGGAGCATGGAAGGACATTCATTCAGTCTTCAGAGGTAGCCAAGGCTAATCCCATGAAGTGAAGGAGGCATGGTATTTGTTTATTTCCCGTTTTTTTCTTTTTTCATTCTTGGTGATTGGTCTTTGACTCACCCTAATCATCTGCAATGATTATCCAGACATTCAAAAAATCATATGACTCAAACTGAGTGGAGCCTAGCAAAGGAGGGATTTTAAAATTCATATAGCAAGAGTAGATAAAATTTAGAAAGAGCCGTCTGCTTCCCTATGGCTTCACTAACATTGCCTTGGAATTGAAATGTGATTATTTTCTGGATTGTTCCCCATAACAATTTCGGTTTCCTCTTTGATAAATATCTATCACTTTAATTTTATTAATTCCTAGTCTATAGATACACTATATCCTTATTTTTACTTTAGTTCTTGACTGTCATGACCTGAAAGATGTAAGTAAAGTACCCTGTGTATCCTTATGTTTCTGTCCTTTTATCCTGACATTATCTGCTGTTTTTGTTTTGTGTGTGAATCCAATTGTCTTTTATACATTATGATTCATGATGATTTGACAATCAGCACTAATTTTGTCTTTTCAGATGTGTCCCTGTTTAGCTCATTTAATTTTTTATCTTGAGTTTAACCTTGTCTGATATTGCCCTCCTTTCCTCTTATTGTCTGTTATGTCATGGCCCATCCTTCTACTTTCAATTTCCCAAAATCATACTATTGTAGATTTATGCAGGTGGAGTTGGGTTTCGCAGTGGGCCCTAATACAAGAGTCTTTTCTTTTAATAAGTGCATATATCCTATTTTCATTTGCTCATATGTCAGATAATTTGTGCTTTAATTTTATAGTCTTTTAAATAGTTTCTTTTTAAATGCTTCCTTTATTTTCTCTATACTGCTTTATCATTTTATTTTGAGGAAAGGCCAGGAACAGACATGTGTTTGAGAGAGCACTACAGACACAGGTTTTTGGTGTAGTGAAAGGAGAATTGACTTGGAAAGACAGACCAGTAAGGCAAAGCTGGTGTTTGGTACCATCTAACCACAGGTATATTCTGCACCAATGTAGCCAACCTGTTATGGATACTTGTCGAAACATATGTCTTTGGATTTTCTGGATTATTTTGACATCTAGAGATTAAACTTGGAATTAGACAATTTTGAATTCATAGAGACTTTTAAAATACAGAAACCCTCTAGGCAAAAGGCAAAAACTCATGCAAAGAAGCAAATCCAATCCAATCTAGTGATCAGATTATCGTCTGGTTCTTAGTTAAGTACTTAGAAAGGTATGCATGCTTTCTGAAACTATGTTTCCATTTTTCCTACTAGAATAATGATGTTTTCACCACTCTAATTATGATAAGAATATACAAGGGAACACAATCACAACATTTACAGACAAGTAAGGTGAATTTAAATGATAACTGCAGAAGATATTTAGTGATGGGACATAGGAGAGTAAAATTAGTTTTAAATTCCAGTGCAAATTATCTGATATAGTTAGCCAAATATTTTAGTAGGTACTAACTGATCATTATTTAGAGTTAGTGAAGTACACATTATCAGTGCAGGTAAGAATGGAAAACATTAGTTCAAAAAAGAGCATATTATTTAGATAATAAAAGGCCCTTGATCAAATTCCAGAAACTAGATCTAAACCAAATTTATAGTTGGATGCTTCCTGGATGTCAACATAGAACTACTCTAAAATCTTGTAACAAAGCACATCATTTTTATTTTTTAAATTATGCCAACCACTTTCCTCAGTGATAGCAAGTACACATAAAGTGTATTTCTGTGTTTAATGCCTATATGTGTTAGAAATTTTAAAAAATAGAAACTCTATGTGTGTATAATGTGTGATTCTACTCTATATGTATGGTCCTAATGCCAGGAAAGCCAAAGAAAGAATTGTATTTTCATGTAGGGCAATAACAAGAAAGTTACTTGGAAGAAGTGATATTTAGACTGATTTTGAAACTGGTGTAGGCTTCTACTAAGCAGGGAAGCCCAAAGGGCACTTGAGATAGAGAGACTATCATTAGCTAATGGGGAAGGGGGCGGGGTTGAAACAGAGGCTGCTGAATCTTTCTGTCCTGGATGGGTTGAAACTGTATCAGTCCATGGAGCTGGAACCCAGCACTTCTAATTCGCTGAACAAAAGCTGAAGTCGGTGCCTGGCCTTGCTCCCCCTTTTCTTGGGGAAGAGCCATCCTTCAGAAAACTCTTCCCCGCCGCCCTGAAAAGTTATTGGGTCTCTAAATCAGCCCCACCTCCTCCCCTGCCAGGGGCGGGATTGAAACAGAGGCTGCCAACTGCTTTTTGTCCTGGGCGGGTTGGAACTTTAGCTGTCCTCAAAGTGGGAACCCAGCAGTCCAAATTCACTAATTAAAAGCTGCAATCGTTGCTGGGCCGAGTCTCCCCCAACCCACCCCTCACCCCTGTTCCTTGGAGAGAGGGCTTCTACTTCCAGCCAAGAAAACAGGCTCCCGAGGTAGTCTGCTGCACCAGTTGGAGTGGGCGCCAGCCTCTGCAGCATGGAGAGATCTACTCACAGATCTTTGCGGCAGTTTATCAATCTCTTCCACTCTTCCCTGGATGGTGTGTGGTGTCCTTCTGGTCCCCATACCCCCAAACAGTAGTTTCAGACAGTTCCTAGCTGTTTACTAGGTGCCCTGGAGGAAGACCTGAATCTAGAGCTCCCTGTTCTGCCATTTTGACTTCTTCTCCCCTGTAGATACAGTTTTAAGACAAAAAATATGTATTAATGGGACTTCTGTTTCTAGCCAGGATGGTGTTGTACTGTTGCTGCTAGGTCCTCCCTGTTACAGCTAAAAACCCTGTACATAGTACAAGAAATGAGCCCAGGAAGACCCTAAAAAGTGAAAAGAAGGCAGGAGTACTGTAGACCTTGGCACTTGAGGAACTACATGGTGTGAGTTCCCTGGGTTTCCTTACTGCCTCCCATATGCCCTGGACAGAGAAATGCAGATGCCTCCAACTCAGGACCACCAACAGATGTAAACTAAAAATAAAGATTCAAGAAAAGTCTGTTCCTCTTAGCCAAAATACTGGAAAAAGGACAGCCTACAAACAGAAACATTTTTGGCAATACCAACCCTACACCAGCCGAACACTGATAAAAAATCCCCAGTGGGGCTGAGCAGGAAAATGAACATCCATTCAGCCTCTCAACCTGCTGGAAAGAGGCATCAGTGTTCTGATTCTCTTGTCCAGTGGTGTCCGCAGGGCCAAGTGCAGAGCTGATCTTGCATATTCTACCAGGCAGGGGTGGGCAGTGCACTGATTCCCCTGAGAAGTGGTGTCAGCAGATGAAGCAGGAAAAGATCTTCCATTTCCTGCCCAACAGAAGCGACAAGTACAATAGCCTAAATTCAAAACAAACAAACAAACAAACAAACAAACCTCTGGAAGGACAGAATAGCAGAGAGGAAATGACAAAGGATAGAATTAGTGAACTTGCAATAAATCAGTATAATTTGCCTATTCTTAACAGAAAAAAATAGACTGGAAAAAAGAATAGTGTCAGGAACCTGTTGGACAATAACAAAAGAGATAACATATGTATATATCATTGGAGTCTCAGAGGGAGAGCAGAGAATGGGTCTAAAAAAGTAGTCAACAAAGTAATGTCTGAAAACTCCCCAAATTTGGCAAGAGAACTAAACTTACATTTTATTAGATAGAGTAGAGTAGAGCCCAAAATAGAATAGAATAAATAAAATAGAATAAAGCCCCAAATATCCACACCCAGCCACATCAGAGTCAAACTTCTGTAAACTACAGATAAAGAAACTATCTTGAAAGCAGTCATGGAGCCACAGTGCACTGCTTCTAGGAGAATACTGGCTAGAATGACAGTGAATTTCTCATCTGAAACCATTGAGGCCAGAAGGAAGTGGTACAACATGTTTCAAGCACTGACAGAAGAGAACTGTCAACTGGACATTCTATATCTGGAAAAAATAATGTTCATAAATGAAAGGAAAGAAAGACATCTTCAAATGAAGGAAAGCTAAGAGAATTCACTGTGAGCAAACCCACTCTGAAAATGGGTAAAGTAAGTTCTATAAACAGAAATGAAATAATAATAGAAAAAGAATCAGAACTTCAGAAGGAAAAGAGGAACATCAGAATGGGTAGAACTGTGGTGAATGTAATGGACCAACTTTCTCATGAGTTTCTTAAATCATATTTGATTATTTGAAGGAAAATTGAAAGCACCATCTGATGTGGTGTACATTGTATAAAGAGGGAAAACTTAATGCAATTATATTTTTTAAATGTGGAAGGTAAAGGGACCTAAATAGAAGTAAGGTATCTATGAGGTTATAAAACATTACCAGTTGACTCTGATAAGTTGCATATGTATATGTAATGTCATGCCTAAGGCAATCACTAAGAAAATTTTAAAAGAGGTATATTCATAAATATTATAAACAATTCAAGCTGCAATCCTAAAACAGTTCAAGTAACCCAAAGGAAGATAAGGAAGAGAAGTACAGATATGAGAAACAGAATGAACAAACGCACAAACAAAAACCAAGTAATAAAATGGCACACAGAAGCCTAACAAGTCAATAATATTACCTTAAATGTAAATTGTCTGTATGCACCAATTAAAAGATTGAGAATGATAATATGGATAAAGAAACATGATTTAAAAATATATATACTGTTTAAAAAAACCTCACTTCAAACACAACAGCACAGATACATTGAAAGTAAAAAGTTGTAAAAAGATAAACTAAGCAAACATTAATTTAAATAAGCACAACTGGCTATATTCAATATGAGATAAAGTAGACATGGGAGCAAAAAAAATTACTAGAGACAAAGAGGCACTTTGCATATAGATCAAAGGAAGACATAACAACCTGACAGTTTATGCACCAAACAGCGATGCTTCTATATACGTGAGGCAAAACTGGACAAAGCTCGAAGGAGAAATAGACAAATCTACACTTATAGTTGACTTCTTCAACACCCCATTCTTAGCATTTAATAGAACTATTAGACAGAAAAATAACAAGGGCATAGAAGAATTGAGCAACACAATCAACAAACAGGACCTAATTGACAATTTATATAACACTCCATCAAGAAACAGCAGAATACAAATTTATTTTCAATTGTCCATGGTTCATTGACCAAACAAGACCATATTCTGTGTTATAAAACAAACCTCACACATTTAAAATTATTGAAATCATACAATATATGTTCACTGACCATCAAGGAATCAAACTAGAAATTAATAACATAAAGTTAACAGAAGCATCTCTAAACACTTGGAAATTATGCAACGCAATTCTAAATAATCCATGCATCAAAGGGAAAAGCTTGAAGGGAAAAAAGTTAAATGGAACTGAATGAAATTGGAAATATGACATTTCAAATTGTAGGATATACATCTAAAGCAATACTGAGCAGAAAATTTACAGCACTAAGTTCTTATAACAGAAAAGAGTAAAGGTCTTAAATCAATAATCTAGGTCCATACCACAAGAAACTAGAAAACTAAGAACAAAAAAATGGAAAACAAGTAAAAGAAAGGAAGTAATAAAGAATAGGAATCAATGAAATTAAAAACAGGATAACAATAGAGACAAGACAATAAAACAAGAAAATATTTCAGCAGAATGTGTAAATAAAATTGACAAACCTGTACCAAGACTGACAAAGATAAAAAGGGAGGAGACATAACCTATAAATATCAAAAATGAAACAGTAGATATAGCTATAGATCCTGCAACCATTAGAAGGATAACAAGTGAATACTACAAACAACTTTATGTTCATAATTTGACAAACTAAAAGAAATAGAACAAGTGCTTGAAAACCACAAACTATCAAAACAAACCCCACCCACCCCCAAAAATTGACAGCCTAAATAATCCTATAACCATTAAAGAATTTGCATTCCTAATTTAAAAGCTTCCAAAAGAGAAATCTCCAGATCTACATGGTTTCATTGGGAGAAACAAATGATCTACTTGGGGAAGTCAGAGAAGGCTTTCTGGATTAAGCAGATTTGGGGGCAGTTGGGGTTGTGTGTATTCTAATCCCAGTGTCAGAGTTACCTGATTAAGATGAGATCATTCCAGTGTCATGACCTCCAGGCAAAGACCACTAGGAACACACCTGTGAACAAGTTGTACCTTGAACAAGTTGGATTTCTTATGCATTGCATCACAGGAGCCGTGGAGTGTCTCAGTAGGCAGGTGTTAGAAAGAATTTATTATAGGATTTCGGTTTGTTTGGGTGATTTGAAAGAGGGATTGAGGAAGTGGGGGTTGACTGTACAACTCTACAATGGCTGCTGTCAAATTTGTCACCATTGAATAGTTCATAATATTCTTTTATTATTCTTTTAAAGTCAATGGGATCCATTGTGATGGCTCCTCTTTCATTTCAGGTATTATAATTTGTGTCTTCTCTTTTTTCCTTTGTTAGTATGGCCAGAGATTTATCAATTTTATTGATCTTTTTGTTAACTTCTTAAGATGGAAGCTTAGATTATTGTTTTCTTCTTTTCTAATATATGCATTAAATGTTATAAAATTCCCTTTAAGCACTGCTTTTACTGCACCCCATAAATCTTAATAAATTGTATTTTCATTTTCACTTGGTTGAAAATATGTTTAGGTTTGATATGGATAAGTAGGAAACATACTCAATATAATTCTTTAGCTGGGAAATGCTTACTATAGTCTTCAGTAGCCAGAAAGAAACCAAAGCAAACAAACAAAAATCATTTATTAAGATCACTTCATTCAAGCAGCCTTGAGTTATTCTAAGCATAAAAAGCCCTTGTTACAATAACTTGCAGCTGCTCTAATCTCAACAACAAAAACTTACTCTGTTCCCAGGAACTCTCCCAGCATTGCCTGCAGAAGGATGCAACGGATATCACCATATAGTCTGATAACCAATTACTTCTTGAAAAACAAGCCTGCATGCAGGGAGGACTTCAAGATAACAGGACATATGACCAAACAGCTTTTTCTCCTCTATTTTTTTCCCTTTTGCGTTCTTCTGGATTCTGGCCATTCCTTTGTCTGTTTGGGGTTATAAAAACCCAAAACCATCCTTCTCACTCCAAACTGTTTGGAAAGCTATTTTTACCTCCAGTTCCTTCAATAAACTCACCTTCTCACCAAGTAAAGACTTGTTTCTCTGTTTGATGAGGGATCAGGCAGGCTTGACTATTTAGAACCATGTTTTCTGATAGTAACAGATTTCTCCTGAGACTTTTCCTTTGACCCATGTGTTTTTTTAGAAGTTTGCTATTAAATCCCAAAATAGTTTGGGATTTTCAGGCTGTCTGTTATTGATTTCTAGTTTGTTTCCGTGGTGGTCTAGGGACATATTTTGTATGATTTCTATTTGAAATTTATTAAGGTGTATTTTTATGGCCCAGGATGGGGTCCATCTTGGTTAATGTTCCATGTGAGCTTTTAATGTAAATTCTGCTGTTGTTAGCAGGAGTGTTCTATGAATGTCAATTAGGATCTAGTTGATTGATGGTTCTGTTCACTTCAACTAAGTCCTTACTGATATCTAGCCTGCTGAATCTGTGAATTACTGATGGTGGGTGGTGAAGTCTCCAACTGTGATAGTGGATTTGGCTATATCTCCTTGCAGTTCTATCAGGTCTGGCATCATGCATATTGATGTTTTGTTGTGAATACACATTCAGGATTGTTATGCCTTCTTGGAGAACTGACCACTTTATCATAATGTAGTGCCCTTCTTTATCTCTGATAATTTTCCTTGCTCTGAAATCTGCTTTGTCTGAAATTAATATAGCCATGCCAGCTTTCTTTTGATTAATGTTACAATGGTATATCTTTCTCATCCCTTTATTTTAATCTACCTGTGTCTTCATGTCTAAAGTGAGTTTCTTGTACACAACATATAACTGGGTCTTGTTTTATTCTCCACTCTGATTGTCTCTGGCTTTTAATTGGATATGTAGGCCAATCACATTTAAAGTGAGTATTGATAATCTAATTAGTTGGATTTTTAACTTTTCTATTTTTTGTCCTTGTGTTTTGTTTCTTCTTTTTTTTTAATCTTCCTATCTTTTTCTTATCTTCTCTGGTTTTAAGTGAACATGTATATGATTCCATTTTCTTTCTTCTATACCATATGAATTATACTTATTTTTTAGTGGTTTCTCTAGAGTTTACAACAAATCTAAGTTTAATACTAATACTTACTTTCAAATAACGTACCACAGCAGAGGTAGTGCAGCTCCTTTATAGCAGAAAATTCTCAATTCCTTCCTTCTGTCCCTTATAACATTACGAGAGAGGACTGGAGTTTTGTATTTCTCTTCCCCTATGCTAAAAGTTAGGGGAAGCTGGAGTTGGATATTTCCCTTCTCCATGTCAGTTAGGCTCTGATAAAGTAGCAGGCCTCTGTTAAGGAGGACAGAATGCTCTATGGGTAATTAAAAATGGTTATTTTCCCCCTCCTCCTGCCAGAAGCATGTGGGAATTGTTCTCAGCTAGTGAGAAACTGGTGGGGGTATTGGGCTCCCTAAGGATGGGCCTCTCATCTCTCAAGCTAGTATATACATAGTCTCTGGCAATTTGCTAAGTGCCCTTTAAGTATTTCTATTACTCTGACTGCAGCAATGATTTCTGCTCCCAAGTGAGCTGTGATTTTCTTATCTGTCCTGTCTCTCCAGTTTTCAGCACAGCTGTTTGTCCTGTGATCTCAATTCTCTGAGGGATTTAAGAAGAGTTGTTGATTTTCAGTTTTTCAGTTTTCTTCTTGTGAGTACATGAGTGACAACTTCCAAACTCTTTACATGTTGGACCAGAAACCAGAAGTCTAAATTTTATATTTGTTCAATTTAGGGTGGTGAAAATTCATAAATGTTATGACCACCAAAAAGATTTTGGTTCTCCCTTAGAAACTGTCTCAGTATGACACTGTTGATTCTCTTTGCTTGGGATTTCAATTTCTATCAGTAATGGGGTGCATAATATAAGCTTGTATGTTGAACATTCTGGTCCATATCCTCCAACCCACCACTTTGTAACCAAGAAATTAAGATTTAAGGACTGATTATGATTACTGAATCATTATACAGATACTTGTTTTTACTTTCTGGTATATTAGAGCAGACAGAGGGAAATACTGAAACCTGAATTGTAATCCAGCTGCCTTGATCTCTGATAATGATTGTGTAGCCTTTATCTTGTGTCCTTGTGATTGTAAAAGCCTTGTGGCTGACCTTCACTTGTACCCATTTATCCAGTTTTTCTACTTCAAAATCTTATGATCACTAAAGACAGCCCCTAATGTTTATTACTTAAGGCTCTTGGGTCAACCCAGAACTAACCCACCCCAAGTCCAAAGCTATCTTAATAACCAGAGCTGGATCTAACCAAAATGGGCCCACCTGACATGCACAGTAGCTTAGACTTTGACCTACAAGTCACCTGTACCTTATTTTAATACTAAAACTCACTCCCATCATCATATTAAGCCCGTCATTTTCTTACATACGTTCTGTGACTAAGCATGTAATCAATCTGTGCATGCTCAACAATTAGATCACTTCTAATTACATCATCTGGGACCATTGTACTCATTAAGGCCTGCCCATTTTTTGATCCTATAAAGCTATCAGAATTTCTGCTGTTCAGGAAGACAGATTTTGGACTGATAGGCCATCTGTTCTCCTGCTTTGCGCCTAGCAATAAAACTCTCTCTTTGAAACCCTGTGTTCTCAGGAATTGGTCATTTGAGCACATCGGGCAAAAGAATCCACAGCCTTGGTCTGGTATCAAAGAGGAATGATATAAAATGATGAGCACTTTCTTAAAAATGTTTTATAAATGTTTTATAAAATGTCTGCCCAGAACTTGAATACAAAGTGCTTTAATCATCAAATTTTGACCATTGTTAAATTATCCATATGCTGATAAAGGGGAAAATGATACCCTAACAAGAAGAATATAGACATGCTACCCCATGAACTCTTTAGGATGAAGTGTCCTTTTCAGAGGTCATCAGGATCTTTTTAAGTTTTTTTTCAGTTTCTATTTTTTTAAAATCATAATTTACAGTATCTTTCACCATCTGTAATTTTATTGGTACATTATTGAGGATAACTCTATCATCAAATGAAATGTTTCATTGATGGCCATCTCTCTAAGAACAAGTTGCAATTTTTTCACACTGTCTTTGAGTCTTCTAGTGATACCCAGTTTCACCTCAACAGATAAATCAGAACACTCCACTGTGTGTTAGAGATCACAGTGTGTATGATAGAATGTCTTTGTATTTTGTGATATAATGTCTTCTGCAGAAGATTATTATGTGATGCAGACAGTGGCATTGGATTGACCAGTGTAGACTCTTATTTTAATCCATTTTTAAATTTCTAGTGATACGTTCAAGAGAGATTGATTTTAGCATCAAAGTTGAAATACTTTTCTTTCTCAACTTGTTCTTCACACATCATCTTTCACTGGGCAAGTGCCGACAGCGACAGCTGCTGCCTTCACTGAAACTTGATTATTGATTAAAACACTATCTTATTGCACAACCCCTGAAGTCATACAGTGGCAGGAAAAGTGTTTCAGATCTGCAGGTGCTTAAGCTGCCTCACTAGAGTTGCTCTCCCTGGTAGCTAGGACCCTTTATTCAATACTCCAGTTTGTGAGTACTATTGATGGTTTTGTACCCTAGGGATTTTGAGCTGATGTTTAAATTTATCCAGTATTTTTAACTCCCCTGCTTATTTGTTGAGTCATTACATGAAAATATTTGACCTCGTTAATAAGTGTCTGCTTTTCTTCTCTTTCTCCAGAATTGCCTTACGTGATCCAAAACAAATAAGATATCCCAGTGGATTTTTTGCATATGAAGCAGAAGTGTTATTTTTTTCTTTAAATAGTAAAGGAAACTACTGTCTTCAAAATTTTGCCTATCTTTCGAAAGCAAGTCGGCGATTCCCTTATCTAATGTGAATGCAAACCAATGCATTCTTGACTATCAGCTATTCTGAGTATGCTACTACTCCCCATTCTCTGCCAGATGCTGCCAACAAGTTGAGGTTGCCACTACTACCCCTACCCCCTGCGACTCTGCCAGCCCTTGAAGGTGCTGAGATTCCTGCCCTATATTCTAACCAGATCTGGGCTTGCATCTCCTTCACCCTACAACAGCCACTAAGGAGGTTCCATAGCTGTGCGGTATATGCCGCTGAGTTGGGGAGAAACAGTTCACTTACCTGTGTGTTACCTGCCCTTCTCTGGGAAGATGTCATTGACTGGGACTGTCAGGCTCCACTGAATTTGGTGAAATATTTCTTCCCAGGTTAATTTATGACCCTCAGTCTCTCTCAACAGACCCCATGTGTGATTTGCCTGGTGAAGTAGCCCCAGGCCCATGATCGTGTAGGAATCTTGGTCTGTTCCTTCGAAAAGACTCAGAATTTGGCTCATGTCATTGTTCTCCAACATGTCTCTCATTCTGCCCATTAGTAACAAGTTTTCTGAGCATGTGGCTCCAAAGTGTGTATAATTTATTTGCAAATAATATGTATGCACTATGGTTCTATAATGTATATGCATGATAATACTTATAGAAATATAGAAATTAAAAGAATAAGATGGAAAAGAATAAAAATGGAAGTTATATTTTCTTTCTACACTCTTGTACTGTCATGTTCTTGCCTTGCAATAAGCCCCCAACTCAGAGGCCTCCACTCTCAATAAACTGCTGTGAGAGTCAGGTCCTGGGGTTGTGTGTTTGTGGGGGTGGGGATGTGGTGGAGGATGAAGCAGGGACAGCATCTCCAGGAACTGGATTTTGTATACTTTTCCCTCCATCCGTCAGTATGTGTTATAATTACTTAAATTGCAAGTAAATTCAGGATTCAGAGGAAGCTATACCTTTCATGATGAAGTCTTTTTTTTTTTTCCCCAGAGAGTGAAAGTGTAACACACTGCACTGTACTTTTATTTCATGGCAGTTACACATTCACATGTCATTCTCTTACTTTTTAAACCATACTATGATTAATAACAGATTGTTATCAAGAAGTTCCATACTCTGAAATGTGTTATCTAAAGAGAAAAGGGACTTTTTTTTCTGAAATAGTAGGATGTACTAAAATCTGGTGATATTGTAAATAATTTTCTGTAGGGTTATCACTTGAATGATCTCTGACGTTGTACAGTATCAAATATGTTGTATAGTATCACAGAAAGAGCATATGGCCTGAAGTCAGAAGACTGTGTGAACATTGGGTAGATGTCAGATTTGGGGAAGATCTCAATGCCTCAGTGTCATCATTTGTTAATTAAGGGGACTGGGTTGGAGAAGAAAGCCACAATCATTTTCTGGTAATGGCTCTTCTTTCTGACCTGTCCTCTCTTTCCTGCTCCTCTCTCCCTTCTGCTTCTCTTTCTCCTCCATCTTTCCCCCTCCTCTCCATCTAAAGTTACCAGAAAATCTGCAGACAATGAGAGATAGTTATGGGGTGAGGTGTTGGTGAGGGGCAGTGTCATCCCTAGGTAAGATGGGGGGAAGACGTAGCACCCAGTGCCCTAGACTCTAGCCAAGCTCTTTTTCTACTTAAATTTTGACATAACTTTCTTAATCAGATGGCTCCTTTGGAGCCCTTCCAGCTTTCATAGCTGATAAAAATATGTACTTTTTCATGGAACAGGGATCTGTCGTCTTCCTACCTGAAGTCTCCTCCTTTTTTTCTACTGGGAAAAGTTGAAGGAAGTGTAAAAATTTTTCCAGAAGGTAATCATGCTGGTTATTTTGTTTGTCCTCATGCTCCATTCCACTAAGTTAAGGCTCTATTACTATAGAACCTAACTTGTGTACCATGCTTCCCTTATAAACCTTCTGCAAAAATAAGGATTCTGGCCCACAAATCTAAAAAAATAAAGATGACTATTAATATGCCCAATTCAGAGGGCCAGCTAAAGCACAAAAAATCATTAGAACTGAAGAGCTGTGTCACCACATCATCAGGAGAAGATAAGACAGTTGTTTTTTCCTAGGAAAGATGCATTTTCGAAATGCTCATCTATTTTTCCAAGTGTTGAATAATTTTTTTACCTCTTTCTAAACTTTAGTTTCATCTTATTAGAAGAGATGGTTTAGGAGTATGGGCTTATACTTCCAAAGACGAAGCATAATTTGCATGACTGTGGGATGATGTAGATGTGAAAAATATGGAATTGTGACTATAAGGAAATGGTGATTTTATCTGATTATTAAAATACTATTGATTGGACATTTGAGGACATTCATGGCCACTTTCTGCTGTGATTCATATCATCATAAGGAAGGCTCACAAAAGGAGCAGATTTCAAAAAATTAATAGTTACGATTCTGTAAAACAACTGGACACCATAACCTAGCCAATTTGACATGTGACCTTAACCATCACAACAAAGAGCCCTGGTGTCAGCTCACTCTCCTCTTCTTAGAAAAGGGAATGTTATGCTGTTATCCCAGTGGTAACTTGACATCTGTAAGTTATCTACATGCTATCACGGCAAAGAAAACAAGCTGCTGAGTGACAGTGGGAAATATGGAGTCCTGTCTAAGTGCACATTTAGGAAGCTGTTAGATATATAATAAGTGACACCTTTATCATTATCACAGAAATGGTAATTAGATGTACACTTTCTTTAATTCAGATGTGAAAACATCAGTTCCACAGTAATTTTATTGGGGGAGATGTATATCTCAAGCACAGATTAACCGATCTATTTTCTATAACTTCAAAGTTATTTTAAGCCATGTGACAGTTTTGTAGCCCTGTAATGAATATAAAATGGAGCCCAACTGTCTGAGTCTTCAAAAATGTGCATTTCTTAGATTTAAGAAATTAATCCTTCTAAATAGTACAGCAGTTTAAGCTATGTAAGCTGAATATTAGGATTTTGTCATATTCTGGAAATGTGTGATATCATTTGAGGACATTACCGCATTTTAAGGAACAAAAAACTCAATATCATTTAATTGTTTAATATTATCGTTATGCAGTAACTATGAATTTTCCAGAGGATGTAATGGTAACATAACCAGAAATCAGTCTTATTTGTTAAAAAAAACTTCACGTGTTTGATAACGTAGCTTGTTTCATTTAAAAATAAAACAAACCCCCAAAACCTAACACAAACCCAGGAGCAAGCCTAAGCCAGATGCAGCTTTAATGCTTCATTTCAATCCTGGAGTCCATTTGTTGTAGGACTTTAATCATGTTTCCAAAGTAAAGAGGTCAGTCATCTCGAGTTCAGGAACCTGCCTCCAGCCAAATTAAAAATGCAACCCTAGGTGTCATTTGGCTGGACAATAACCAAAATTGGATGAAGATATTTCCCTCATTAGATGCTGGCAGAGTTTTACTCATTTTCAAAGACTGTGATTTTCTAACCTGTGGGTCAGAGCTCAAGCTAATGGAAGCCTCTGGAGCAAAAGTTTTTGCAGGCTTATATGTGGAATCTGTAATACTTTTTTTCAGAAATAACATTATAAAAGATCAAAAATACATAAGCATCTTCTCTGGAGTGCGTGGCTGCTGCTATTCCTTCCAGTGCTGTCAGATTGCTAAGTGATTTCACATCCACCTAGAAGGACCCATGGGTAGGTGGCTGCTCAGGCACCTAAAGGATAGATGTGAGATCTCTGCGGGAGGTCTCTATAAGGGGCTATAAGGGGGTCTCTCTGTGAGGTCTCTGTGTGGGGCTCTCCTGTGGGTCCTGGCCTTGCTCTCACTCATGCACTCACTCTGGGGGCTGCTCTAGAATCAGGACCCCGAGACAGACCCGGCCAAGCCAGGCTCTGGGTCTGTGCCCCCTGCTCCCCGCCACCCCAGGCACCAGCCGGGCCCCACATTTGGTGGGTGTTGTGCAACTGCAAGGACCAGTCTTTGTTGTCATCCAGATCCACAGCAGCTCCTGGCGGGGAATCTCCACTGTGGGAATGACGCCCCCTGGATTGCGCTGCCCTGAGGGCCCCGGGTGTGAACAAGACATGGGGAAACTCCCTCATCTCCCTGCTTTGGGGCCCTTGCGCTCTCCCACATGGGCAGGGGACTGGGCAGGGGAAACCGGTGCTAGAAGCAGAGTGAGAACAGGGGCCCCTCCTGGACTGCGCCTCTCCTTTGGCCACCTCTCGGCCCCCTCATGCGTGCACGTCCTGTTGCTGCCTCAGCCCCTGGAGGAAGCGAGGACTGGGAGCCAGGTGGGACTTGCTGTTCGTGGTGGGTAAAGTTGCTGATGTGGAGCTGGAGACGCCGCGTGGAGCCCCTGAGCGCCCCTCCACTCTAGGCTGCAGATGCCTGGGAGCCCCCCGTCCCTGCGCCTCCTTCATGGGCCCCGATCCTTTCAATTCTTCACGCGAGGTCCTCAGCGTCCACCGTCACCCGCCTCCACGGCCGGACCGCTCGCCCCAGCCCCGCAGCCTTCAGCTCCTTCTGGGTTGAGACGGAGGGGACGGTAGGGAGCCATGCACGAGGCCAGTGAGCGGATGCACTTCATTTGGGGCGCGGGGTGCGCGCGGTCCTCAGCAGCCTCCCCACACTCCCCACCTCCACACCCGCAGAGCCGGGAGCTTGGTAGCGGCTGCTGCTCCAGGGTGTGAGAAAGGAAGGGGCGGGGACAGGCGTGGCTGTGCCTTTCATGGAGGCTGAACTAAGACGGGGACGCAGACCCGTTTCCCCAGCCTTCATCGGGGAGGGACAGGGCTCCCGGGGGCAGGTGACATCTGTTTCCCACCAAGAGATCCTGGGACAAGATTTTTCTCACCTCTGAATTTAGGCCCCAGAGCCGCCTCCCCCCCGAATCCCCCTTCTCCTCAAAATCCCATGCCCACTTTGTGATGTGTGAAGCTGCTTGTTTCTGACACTTCCTGGATCCTGAATGGAGAATTTACCACCTTATTATGCCTGTGTAAACTCATCCCCCTACAGATATATGACGCTTAGTTTACCTCGGGTGGGGTCTCCCATAGATTTTTCTTATTTTCTTATTACAAGCCCTGCCTGCTTTTAGAGTAGATTTTTGAATTTTTTTTTTTCCTGTAATGAGAGTATTATAAAAATAAAGCCCTTTAAAACTAGGACATCTGACCAAGTTCACTCAGGGTGGGGGTGGGCGTGCAATACCCCATCACCCTCACCCTCCCTGTATGCCTCTGTCCCTTCTAGAAGCCAAGGCAGACACTCAGGACGCTGACCCCTTCCCCACATCGCAGTCCAGCACAGACAGAAGCCACTACCCTCTTACGAGAAAAAGCATATAATTTGGAGAACAATAACTTATCTTAGACGGGAGATGCCATTAGCAGAGTGAGGATGTGCTAACAGGAGAAAAAGTTTTTCTCTTCACGGTAGGAATCTTTTTCTTGGAAATAATTTTTCCTACCAGGAAAGGCTCGAAAAGCATTTGCTGGTGGATCAGAAAAGACATCTCTTTGAAGGTAGTGCCGTGGGCAATGGTGAGTGCCACTGGAGTCCCCTGGGATCCTTGGACGATGGTGGTGGGAACTGACTGGAAACCCAGGCTCCCTGTAGTGGGGTGGTGGGGAATGCCTCAGGTCCATGTTCTCATCATTCAATCTTAAAAATTTCCAGCCATTCTGGCCTCTGGCTTGCCTTTCCCTGCCACGACATCGCCGGCTCTCAGAGGTGCCGTGGTGACTGTGGGCTGAGTCACTCGACACTCGCCTTTGCTCTGAGTAGGAGGGAGCCCTGTGGTAGCAGGAACACCTGTCAACCAGGACCCGGGCAGCTTCCTTTTCCTGTTGTTGACTTAACTCCAAGGCATGAAGACTCAGTTTCTCCACTAGGATCTGGCCAACGGCTGCCATGAGTGCTTGCGTTTCGGCAGCCTTGTTGTCTTCAGAGATCAATGATTTGCTTTTGACAGGCCCTTGGCTCTGGACAGAGGCCAACTCTGGCTTGTCTTTCTGCAGATAATCTTCTTGCTCTTTAATTTTTTTATTGGGATAAATACACCGAAGATAGTGCCTCAAAAGTTTTCTGAAGTACTTTTCTGGAGGAGCCTGTCCCTTCTCCAGCAGAAGCTGGGGGTACTTTCTCTCAAAAGTGTCTATGACTTCCCTGATATAGCCAAGTTGGGTCACCCCTCTGGCTTGAGATCTCCCTAATCCTAAAAAATCTTCTTCATGCTTTCCTGGTGTGGGCTTGCTACAGTCCTCTCTCTCAGTTGGGGCACCAGTTTTGCCCTGATTCTTCCATAGGTCCTGAAACTGCGAGATCCTGGGATCCTGGAGCCCCAGAGTCCTCTCTCTAGCTGAGAATAAGTCAGATAGCACCTGGGAAGTGGACATGTCTGCACTGGACATGCTCTGGGGACAGCTCTGGGGCATCTGGGAAGACAAGATGTCTGCAGCAAAGAGCACATCCCTGGGGCATCCTTGAAGAAGTGTGTCAGTGGCACAGTCTTGAAGGATCATGTTGTTGGCACGGTCTTGAAGGGGCATGTCAACGGGACATTCTTGAAGGAGCACATCAGAGAGCCAGTCCTGGAGGTGGCTCTGCTGCTCTTCCTCCCCTTTGAGCTTAAACTTACTAGGCAACTTCACTTTAGGGACTTGGGCAACCTCTGTTCTAGGGGATGGGGGGCTTTTACTGTTTCTTGGAGACCCTAAACCACTCAGATCCACCCTTGTGACTGGGGGATCTGCCTGCTCATTGGTTCTCAGGATGTCTCTATATTGGAGCCGAAGAACAGGGGACCCCACAGCCTTGACAGCCTCCCTGCTCTCTTCAGCTCTAGAATATTGGGATCCTATGACTGTCTCCAACATTGTGACACCAGGGCAGGGGGCTCGTGGGGCATGACTCCCACTCTCCTCCCGCAGCCTATTCTCTACCATGACTTGACCTGGAGTCAGCTCCAGGCTGCCTCTCTGGGTCCCCAGGACAGTGTAACCCTGCGTGGGTCTGCTCACCATCCTGGGGGTGAGGGGCTGAGGAGACTGCCTGCCCTCCTGTGCAGTCAGAGGGGCCTCTGAGAGCTGGTGGTCATCTCCAGGAGGGGCCCATCTGAAGACCCTCTGGACTTCCTCACACACAGAGGACTGGGCAGGGAGAAGACCCTCCCGGGTGGGGTTTGACTTGGTCGTTAGCACCTTCATTTCCCGACATGCCTGGGGGGTTTCTCCCAGGAGCGTGGCAGCCTCAGCTATCTGAGTACCAGATGCATGGTAGGCTGGGGTAGGAGAGGTGGACTGCTGAGGGGGTGGGACCTGAGCCTCACTCAACTCAAGGATCTGGAGGGGTAAGCCCCACCTCTGCCTCACTCGAAACCTTATAATATGTGCTTCTAGCAGTTGTTGAGTGCTGGGTTCGCAAAAGGAAAGTTCCTGGGAGGTGTTCACGTGATATTTCCGATCCTTTGTGGATGCTAGATTTCTGATTTCCATCTGGGAGTCAGTCTTCGGCAAGGTGTGGCTAACAGAAAACCAGGAACGACGCACACTCACAGGGATCCTACCTTCAATGATCTGACCCAGTTTCCTGCCCAGATGGATTTTCAGGGCATTTTCTACTTGTTTCCTAACTAAGTTCTTTGGTAAGTTACTTCCTGAGTCACTCTTTGGGCACCCCTTCAATTCACTTTTGGACTCCTCCTTAGAGTCTGTCTCCGGAAACTTCACTGGGAAGCTTTCCAATCCCATGGATAGATTAATTTGCCCCCAACATCTCCCTGGATCTTTCCTTAGCTGGAACTTTGCTGGGTCCCTCACAGGGATGCTTTCGGGGTGCTTGGGTCCCATCTCTTTATCATCCTTGCTTCTTGGACCTGGCAACACAGAGGGCTCTGAAGTTCCACGCTGCTCTTTTGCCTGACAGGTCTCTGGTGATCTTACCCGAGTTTGCTTCAGTCCCTGAGACTTTATGACCCTGCAGGGCAGGCCCCAATGGTCTTTGATGAGTCTCTCTTGAAGGTGTTGCTGTAGTTGCTTCTGGGAATCATGACTGCTAGGATAAGGAAGGAAGGAGATTGACCTGTGGAAGCGGGAGCCCTGGCTGTCCTGGGGAAGGTTGGTGGTAGGAGAACTACTGGCTTCCTGAGGTCTTTTGGCTTTCCTACTTTTCATTTGCTGCTGCAACAAGGGCCAGTCCAGGTATTCATTTTCACTTGGGTTGAGAGATGGTATCTCATTCTGGCATGTGGGACAAGATACTTCACAGTGTTTAATCAAGGATGGAGAAGATGGTAGGATTGGGAGAGAAGACTGGAGATTGTCCTGGGTCTGGACCTCAACCAGAAGTGGGGGCTGGGATTGGGCCATGGTTGGAGTCAGAGTTCGGGGTTGGGCCTTGGGTTGGGGCAAGGTGTGGGGTTGCAAAAGCAGTGGGGACTTAGCCTGTATTTTAACTGGGTAAGCTTCACGGTTTCCATTGAATAAGACAGGAGACTGTCTAGGGGAAGATGTCCTAGACACCCAGGCAGTAGCCCCCAGGGATTCGCTGTGCAGAGAGGGGAGACCCCAGAAGAGCTGGCTACAATTGCACTGTATATGGTCCCCCAAGTTCTTGGGATATGAGAACTGTTGAGGACTGAGCAGCTGCTCCGGTTTGCCTTTTGTGTTCCAGAAGGGTTGAGGGACTGTGGTATCCTGTTTTTTGCCAAGTGACTTTAACATATTCCCCAAAGAATTCAGGTGGTAGTCTGTGCTCATTTGTTTTGAAAATAATCCGTCTTTTTCTCTTTCCTTCAAAATCTTCGATTCAACTCTCTTCGTGACTTGTACCTCCAGAAGCTTCTGGACATCGGGACTGAGAAAAGAGAGGCTGCGTGCTTCCACGTGCTTGCCTTCAGGGCCTCCCCAGAAAGAGATCTTTTTTGGGTGCTGGGAAAGATGGTCTTGCTGGGATTTGCAGTGTGTTGAAGCAGGGAAGAGCAAGGCCTTGGCAGCTGCCCACCACCAGAAGAGGGCTGAAATAAGACGGCATGAGCGGTCAAGGCCCAAGAATGCTGGGATAGAAGATGCCAAACAAAAGCGGTTACCCGGTGAGCTCTCTGGAACAAGGCTCAGCGGGATTGTCTTCAAGTTGGATTGGTCTTCTTGAGGCTCTGCTGACAGGGTGGAGGCCAGAGGTATAGGGGACTTGGTCAGAGGAAGTGTGGACGACACAAGAGGGGCCACGGTGGGAGCATCATCTTTCGTGAGCTCCTCACATGGTAGATGGGCTTCAGAAGGCACCATTTCACTCAACTCACCAGAGGGATCTTGACGTAAGAGTTGAAAGCTGCTGTTGTTATGGAGCTTTTTCAGGTGACTGCAGGAGATAGGATGCACAAGCTGTAGTCAGGAGCAGAAGGGGGCCTTGTGGGCCTGGGAGAGGTGGGAGCAACTGAGGCACAGGGCCCCTCTACTCCCCACACCTGACTTCATCATACTCCTGCCATCCCTTGCCCCAAGACTTTCTGTCTCATTCCATCGCCATGGGCTATCCCTCCCCTGTCATCTCCAGGTTGCCCTGTGGCCCTAGGTAGAACTGGTAGGAAGAGGGACACAGGATAGAAGGAAAAGGTTACTCACTTTTGAAGAAGTGAAATCAGGCCCTGAGCCTCTTCCAATTCTTCCAGGCAATCTCTACAAGCTGGAAATCAGGGGACTGGGTTATGGGTGGTGAAGGTAGGGGCCTAGGGATCTTGCAGGAACTTGAGTAGAATGTCCTTTTAGGGGAGACCATTGGGAGGTTAGACTCTGGAGCCCAAGCATCCATGTCCAAGGCCACATGATCCCTGATGCAAGAGCAAGGCTCATGTATGGGTGGTGCTTTGTCATTTACAAAGTGCTTCCACATCTGTTATCCCCTATGATATCTCAAGGAGGAATCTTAGCCTTAGGGTGATTAAATAACTTGTCCACAGTTGGACCTGGATATTCTACCTCCAAAGCCAACCAGTTTTCCATGTACTACATCCAACACTGTCCCTAATGGGCAGCACCCATTGTCCATACCCAATACTGCTTAATTCCCGTGGAAGGTCCCAGCAGAGAATCTGTCAAGGATCTCAGGCTTGGATTTCCTTCCCAGGAGCCTCCCTCAAGGGTTCTGTTTCCCCAGAGGGATGTGCTCTAGTGCCTGACACCCTCCACAACCATGGACCCAGGCCCTCAGAGACAGGAGAGATTGAGGTCAACACTTGGGAGAGTGCAGGGTTGAATGGGCAGAACCTTACCTTTCAACGCTCCATTTTTCTTCCTCTTCCTTATCTTCCACCTTGTATGCACATGAGTCTGAGGGACAAGAAAAGAATGAGTGGCTGGGACCCAGTTCTTTTATCTCTCAAGACATGCTGCAGACTTTCAGTATTCATGAATATGGCTTTCTAGATTTAATTAAAATGGAGTTCTATTTTTTTCCATTTATTTGTTTCTACAGTGGATAATAAGACTTCGTTTTCCTTCTCCAAAAAAATGCAAAGAAGGATTGTGTATGTGAGATCCACAGTGGATTTCCTCAGCCACTAATTCCTGTGCTCAAAAAGATTCACAAGCATGTCTGTGCTCTGTCAGGTAGGATTCTGTTTCCCAGGGCCAGAGCTCGGCTCCAGCCTCTGATCAGAGGCTCTCATGGGCTCAACAGCATTCTCTAGATCAGCCCCAACACTAAGGAAAGCCCCAGAGATACCTGTCAAGGGGAGGTGACAGATGAACCAGTGCTGAGGGCTCTGTGTTCCTGCAGGGATCCAGAACTCTCTCTGAAATCCTTCATCGGCTGCTGAGTCCCCGTGTTTGGGTTGTTGCCCTGGAGCCTCTCCCACACCCAGACAGGTGGGCTGAGCTCTTCAGGTAGAAACCCTGGTGTCTACTCTAAACCCTGCCTTGCCTGGCGAGGCCCTAGAAGGAGATATTCTCTTCTTTCCTAAAAGTTTCCACTCCATGGGTCTCTCTAGTTGGTTTAGAAAAGTGGAAAATAGAACAGAGAAAGAGAATCAGTCTCTTTTGGGGCTGGACCAAAGGTTCCTTACCTTCTTGGTGTATCTATATTTTGTAGGTGGTGATGAAGACGAGATACTCCGGAGGTGGGGGAGTAACAGGAAGTAGAGCCCCACTCCACACAGAAGGGCAAGGATGGCATTAATAAGCCAGGAAGTGAAGCATTTAGGAGTACTAGCACTTCTCAGAGGAAAGAGAAAATTCTTCATCATCTGAATTGCTTTGCTGCCCACAGTGCTGAGCACACAGGAAAGAGGGAGCATGACCTGTGGGACTGAGAGGCCCCGCTGTCCTGCACATCAGGGCTGATAAAAGAGGAGCTTCCAGCTGCCACATAGAGCACGCTCCAGTCCGGAGTTCCAGGCCGGCATCACAGAGCTATGGACTCATCACAAAGGGCTCCTGAGGGCGGAGAGGGGACAAAAAAGAGAAGGCTGACTTCACAGCCCCTCCCCCACCCTAAGGAGATCCCCCCCACCCACCTGGGCCTTCCAACCACACCCTTACATCCTGTCATCAATAGACCTTAGACCACTGTTCTATTCATCCCACCAGTAACCCAGATATTACCTGGTGCCCTTTATCTGGTTTGAGCCACATAAATATCTTAGCCTTTCAAATTCTGAAGTTTTCCCAGGAATTTTGGCTATTATCCAGGGGATTTTACTCTCAAAATCTTCTCTTCCCTCAACTCCAGTTTTCCCACATAATAAGTATTTTACTTTCACCAACCCAGTGGTAGAACTTAACTTATTTAATTTTGTGAATTTTGCATATAAAACTTTTGCTTTTTATTTCAGTCAGCCTTTGCTGTCTTCATTCCGAGTGACTGATGCAAAAAATTCAAACTAATGATTTAGTATTAAAATTCACACAACTAAATAAGGGTAATAAGAATTTAAATAATTAGATCTTCAAATGATAGTGATTTTTAATATAAGTTAATAGCATTTTTACTTCTGAAATCAGAAAAGCTTAAACTGCATAAAGACTTTTGGGACATACTGTACACACATATACGTGCAGGTGCTTTTTGACAAACCCATCCAGTATTTTCAAATCCAAGAAGCAATTGCTTCTTCCTTTTCTTTAAATCTTTCAAATGTTGCCTTGTCTCCATTTCTTCTTCCTCTGTCCAGAATGAAGAGAGTCCTTAATCTCCACATCAAAGTTTGATGACTTTGGGGGAAAGTGGGAATGGAGGTCAAGGCCTTGGGCCTGAGTCTTGTCTTGTGCAGCCTTTTCTGATATTCCTAGTGTGTGCTATGAATATTCTCTTTTTATGAGTGTGCCTTGCCTTCCCCCTCCTGTCCCTCAAGACTCCTGGAATGTCATGCCTGTCCTGTACCATACAGAGAGGGAGATTTGAGTCCTAAAAGAAATTCTCTTGTGCCACCACTCTACATCCCCATGGCAGCCGGAACTCAGAAGTCAGTTAAGAATGTTACTTTATAATCACTATGTGGTAAATTTTTCTTAATGCTCCATATGTGCTTGAAAATCAGATATAGTCCCTGCTTGTTGATCATAAAGTTTTTATACATTAATGGGAATAAGAGCATTTAAATTTATTTGGCTATGTTTTCATGAATGTACATGTTCATGAGCATGTCTCTTGCATTTCCTATTGTTTTTATCTGTCTACAGCCTCTTCATCCTTTATGATATTGTCACTAGGGAGGCATGCTGGTACCCAATGTGGACAACTAGCGTCACTGGGAGCATGGTGGGTCTAAATGTGGATTATTAAAGTCACTGTGAGGCCTGGTAGTTCTTGATCTTGACTACAATGGGGGCATAATAGTTTGCAGTGTAGACCTAGGGTCAGTGGGATCAGGGCATTTCCTAAGGTCTGCTTTATTTGCAGGCTGACACATAACTAAGATGTGGGTCTTATCTTAACCTAGGGGTTAGGCATTACATGGCTTACCTTTCAATCCACAGCTATGTTGGTAAGGGAGCTTTGTATGAGGGAACAGCACTGAAGAGTAGAGAGAGCTTCAGCTCCACATTTAGGTAAAATATTTGCTTTAGAACCCATTCCTGTACTCCCTTTTCTGGATAAACAAGAGGTCTGGGTTGTTCTGGTGGGTTCTCTGAGACACCATTTTATGGTGCACATATTTTCATCTATATACCTCACCTTTACAAATCTTAGGAGAGGTATATAGATGAAAATATTAAGATTTGTGTGGACACAAATCTTAATTCTTGTCCTTCCAACTGCTCCTTGCAACTGCCTATTGCAAAGAGAGCACATCTTTCCAGAATCAGTACTTCTTTTGTTGCTTCTGCAGATGAAAATAAGGTGAGCTGCACTTCCTTGAACACTTCCTGACACTGCTGTGCCTGCAATAGATTCCTGGGGGCTTTTGTGTTACCCAGTTTGCGAGAGCTTAGTATCTCATCCTAGAGGAGCAGACTTGGGTTACCTTATTCTGTGTTCCACCCTCTTGTCAGTCCATATATTACTACAGTTAATTGGTATTCCTTACAGTGCCTCTAAGACCCTTGTTCCTGTCTTTAACGAGCTCTTGGTCCTTGGACATCTCTTGGGTCTTGGAAATTTTTCTGGGCTCTGGTGTGGGCTGAAGTTTTGCTCTCCCACATGTTTCCATTACTGGGAAGGAAAGGGAAAAAAATGTCCTTAAAACAGGAATGTGACTTTCTGTTACAGAGTATAGCTTTTTTTTCCCCTGTATTCTTTGATCATCTTTAAGCATTTAAAAGAAACAAACAAAAATGCACAGATATTTCAAATTGTGAAGTTTAATTTCCTGCAAATCACTCTCATGTTACCTGCACAAGAAAGCACCTCAGTAGCATCCCTTATCATAGTGAATGGATGTCTGTCTCATCAGAGACCTTGAGCCACATTTCATAGCACATTTTGATTGTGAATCCCATGCCCAACCATTCTTCCCTAATTTCTGTGGGAAGAAGGTGAGTGGGGGGATGTGGACTGGCAGGAGAGTGCTGGAAGTATGGATTGTGTGGGCAGGAAAGAAACCATGACCATGCTTGGATCTTCCTTTGGACTTAATAGTTAATCCAGAAATCTACTCTGAAAGAACAGAGACTCCATTTACTGAGTGCAAATTATTGTTTCTGTGAGTTCTTTGATATCCATAAGTGCTTGGATATCCACATCTGTAAGTCATTATACAGCTATACTTACACACACACACACACACACACACTATAGTTTATAAAAAGATACTCTTTTACTTGTTAAAAGATAAGCTTGGCGACACCAACTAGTTGTTCTTATTACCCTTAAGTGGACCATTTATTTTCAATTTATGCATATTGTTGATCACAGAATAATTTGCTGCACAGATAACTCTCTTAGCAATCAACAAAATCATTTTAATTTCATTCTCAACCGATGAAACCTTTCTATAAAGTCAAACAAAGGTGTTTTTTTGGAGCTAGGGTTGAAATTCAGGTCTGCTACTTTATTGCCTTATGTCATCAAATGATGTAGGGACAAATGAAGAAATGCACAGAAGCATATCAGGAAAAGTGGCTGACACATTGGAAAGTCATTTTATTTACTTTACATTTTAAAACACTTCTATAGCTCTTATGAAGTATCAAGTATGGTTCTAAATGCTTTTAAAATATTAACTATTTAATGACTAAATAGTTAATAATTGAAGTGTTGCATCAATAATGTATATCTATGGGATCTGAAGCAAAAAGGACCATCACAAGTATATGTGAAATAGAATTACTGTTAGCAATGAGTCAAACCATAGTTTTGCATTTGGACAAAACACTTTTACTTGCAATTTCCTAGTGTATCACTAGGAAACTATGCACTGACCATTTCTGAAGATGTCACACATTTTAACACTGCTTTATTGCTTTGATTCTCTCATTCTCTCTTTCCACATCTTCACAGTAGTTCGGCCACATTCTTAATCATGATGAAAGTCTAGTACTGTAAGAAACTCCTTTAAGAGAATTTCTGAGAACCCTGCAAAGTTAAACTGTCCTTAGTCATCATTTCATTGTCCCTTCTTACTTATATTAAACTGCTTATTAGCATTTTCTTGGTAATAGATCTGTCTGAATTTTCTCCTAGATGGCAAATCTCTGGAGGGCAGGGTTTTTTTTTATAATGAGTCTTCTTTTTTTTTTTTTTTTTAAGTCAATTCACCTTTGTACGCCTTAAAGCAACCTTCACACTCAATGGGATCTCAATAAATATCTGAAGAGTGAACACAAGATGAAATAAAGAAAGGCTTGGCTAAGATTCAGGTTACTCAACTTGAGGGAATAACAGATTGATAAGGTCATCAGATAAAAACCACCAGGAAAACACCTGTCATATAGCAAAGTTATGTTTATTAACTTGCTGCATCAAGGGAAAACATACACCATGAAGAACCATGAGGAATCTAAGAAAAGCATATCAGACACAGGGTCTTATTTCCTTATCTACTAAGTCAAGAGAGATATGGAATGTTAAGTCTGAAAATGCAGTGTTTGTAGCTCTACACCTGGGTGGGAAACAGGAAATGCATATGTGCATTTCATAGTGACCCCCATGGCTCAAGTCCTTCAAGCAAGAGTGGAATGTTCTCACAGATGTGACTTCAAACATCCAAGTTGCTCATGGCCAATGACTTAAAAGAGCAAGGTTTGTAGGCACTATTTCCTTGATGTTAATTAATTAACAAAACCTGCCTTGTATTTAACTGATGAAGAATGAACAGCTATGAGAGACAAAAAACATCTATACTCCATGTTGAAGTAAGCAGAGACACCAAAGTTTGTGAATCAGTACCAGAAAATGGCCATAAGAATGCTTATCAGGTAGAGAGAGATCCTTTTGATGAGAGGGAAGAGAGGTATAAAAAGAAACAGGCTCTGTGAATGGAGTCGCTAATCCTTAGACAATATTGGGTAGAAGGAAAGGTGGATTTAACATTTGGATTAAACAGCTGCTCAGGTTCAAGTAACATGGAGGAATCTGAGATGCTCTGGACCTAAGCATAACTTTTCTAGGCAAGGCCGAGGTAGGGTTGGAGCTTGTTGACTTACCTAAGGTTATATTTCTAGTTCGTGGCAGTGGTAGGCCAACCATTCAGTCCCTTGACTCTTAGTCCTGTTTTCTTCACCCCACATGACCCAACACAATTTTAGCTTAACTGTCCTTGTAATTATAAGGATGGCCTTCCAATAAGCCAATAAGTAGATATTAAATTAGCATAGCAACATGGGAATCCAAGGGAAGGCTAAAAAGAATGATATTCCGTTTATTAATATGCCAGATGAACAGAAATTTTGAACTTTCATTTTTGTAATAAAGTACATTTTTCAGGAAAATATCCCATTATATTTTTCTTGCTTATAAACTGCAAATGATATGGTTTGTCGATAGATCCGAAAACCATGCATGTGTTCGTTTTAGTATCACAAATCCTCTTTAAAGTGTTACATTTTGCTGTAACTGGTTTATGAATTGTGCATCTATGTTCATGAGGGAGATCATGGCTTTTCTTGAAATTGCCAACTCCTGGCCTGATCAACAACTATGTTGTGATCTCCACAACAGTCTCCCGGTTTGCCCTTTTTTTTGATCTCAGCATTCTCTGCTGTGAAGTACAATGCTGATTTCTGGATTGCAAAATGTGGCAAATCTCAGCAAGGTAGAAAGATAGAAAGAGGAGGATAGAAATTCACCACTGCTACAAATAAACAAGTGAAGATTCTCAGGGAATATGAACGGACACACACAAAAAACATTAGGTAGAGTTTATTTTGTAAATGCAAGGCTGTTTTAACATGCAAAAAAATCCACCAATCTTATACATTGCATTACCAGAATGAAGGAAAAAACCTGCTGATCACTTTAATAGATAAAGAAAAAGCATTTGATTTTTTAATCAAATCAACTCAGTATTTTAAATGACTTCTTTTCCTAGAGCATCATATTGTTGATCATTCTAATTGGCCTTTCTTGTGTTTACTTAGCAAACTTGGAAACCTAATTCTGTTCTGTACCTTTTCTGTGCTTACATGTCCATTTTTAATGAATCCCTTATGCTCCTTTTTGAAGATACCCTATTATTGCTCTGCTTTTTTTCACAGGGTGACTACACCCAAGTCACCATATCCTAGTGAAAAATTGGAGGAAACAGTCCTCGCAGCTGCTGGGGTGGGGAGGGATCAGCTCCTCTGCCCTCCTCATGGGCTCCTTCCACAGGCTCTGGCTTTGGGCTGCATACAAAGAAGAAGCGCCCTTCTGGGAGTTCCCAGACCAGTGGAGGAGACATTCCTCTAAACAGGAAGATTGCAGTGAAACCAATGAGTGTTGTCAGTGACACTCTGGTTCATGCTCCCTCACACACAAGTTCTGGGACTCCCAGGCTCTCAAGAGCCAAGCTGCTCAGAGCAGCGACATGTATCACTCAGTTAATCCTCATACGTGTCCATTGACCGACTGGTCTCCTACATCAGAGGCAGTTTGCTGAGGTGATTAAAATGTAAGCCATTAAGAGAAACCCTTCCCCAAAACCTAATCCCAACTATACTACAATATACAATAGTGTATATAGTAGAGAGGAACCCTTGGGTATTTAACATGGATCCCCTGATGAATTCTGCACTATTGTGTAAGACTATTTCCTTTATATAATCTTGTATAATAATAAAAGATTATCTTATATAATACAGATCCTACATGATCATTGCTACCACTATAGTAAAAGAGCATAAAACCACTAGGAGCACCTGCTGCTTAGGCATCAAGGTGAATTTCAGAAAGATTCCTTTTTCTCTCCTTATGAATCATGACTGATTTCAGTAGGACGTGGAGAAGCAGCAGGAAGACTTATGGATATAGAGCATATGTTTGCAGCTTCTATTTCAATTCTGGTGATTCTGGTATTATCATTTAATTTTGCATTAATTTTTCATCACAAAACTTTAATTTTCTGTTCTTTGACAAATAATTTGAGTCTCCAGCAACCACAAGATTCCCATTAATTCAAGGGGTCGACAGGTCATCCAGTTCATATGGTCCGTAGGAGTGGATCTTTTTCTAATTAAAGTTCTCTTCAGAGGAAGGTGAAAAGGGCTTTTTATAGTTTAAATGTCACTGGTCTCAATCAGAATACATTTTTATAGCATATGGTCATACAAGATGCTACAGTTCCATCCTACTTCCTCAGCATCAGGAGCCATGGATTTTTCTCCAGATGATTGCTTGCATCTATGGTATGGTATTATATTTCCTCTGACCAGGTGTCCCTGACCTCTTTCAACCCTTAAATCTCTCCGCATCCTGAATGCAGGTTGCATTTCTTTTTGAGAACCTGGGAGGCATGCCCATTCATAAAAACCTCCATTTTTCATTGCCACTGATATTTACTGTTAGACCTCTGCATGAGGTCTGATCAGTGGTGGTGGTGTGCATACATTCCTGTTGCTTGTTTTTCTGTGCTTTGTGGGGATGCTGTGACCCTTCTGATTTAGGTAGTTTACTGTGTTCTCCACTGAGGGCAAAGCACGGAGTGAGCATATGGCTGTAAGGCAAAGAAAAAAATGACTGAACGAGTGGACGTAAAATATGCCAGGAAAATAAGCAAGGAGTCGTGGTCGTCATGTGTGTAACAGGTTCTGTCAGGTGAGGGACAAATGGAGGGTATGTAAACAGAGAGAATGGAAATGACACTACGAAATTATCTCTATTTTTATTTTCTTTTATGGCACAAGCACGGGAACAAAAGACCTAAAAGCACCTAGAACTAAGGAGTCAGACATTGTATTGTAATTAAAACATCCATTAATCTCATGTGAGCTCCTAGGTCATGCTTTCTCAAGAGACTTTTCTGAGATATTTTTATGGATAAATGGAAAGATGCTTCTGACAGATGTCAAAAATGTAACAATTGAGCTGGAAAGAGGGTGCTGAAAATTAATGACTTTTCTTGGATCCAGAAGAGAAGTGCTGTTACAGGACAAATAACTAACCCCGAATCTAGAGAGACATAGGTACCTGCAGGGAGAAGTAGGAAATCAGCATCTTTTTTTTTAACCCAAGAGAGATACAGACTGAATGCTATGTAAGCCTAAACAAAGACAAGCTAGAAAACTTTAATAACTTGGGCAAAAAACAAATAACCTCAGACTGGATTATAACCCATACAGTAAAATAAATATCTACGAATCCATACTAATATAGATAAATGATTGACTACTCCAATAAATAGGGGGTAAGGGAAAAATCTTCTTTACAGAAGAATTATAAATAATATAGGTATGTAGATAGACAGATAGATGCTCCTCCCTCTCGGAGGCAGAGTTTGTTTCCTCTCCCAACGAGCTTGGACAATGATCACTTAACATTAGAGAAGGGACATTGGTAACTTTATAGTGGAGAAACCTGGCAAGCTCCACCTCAACCACTTACCCATGCGGTCAAGGTTAACATCCCCAGTGATGGGTCACGTTGATATCATGTCCCCCCGATATGATGCAATGAAACAGGCACATCTCCTCTGTGGTCTATTTTCCCCCAAACCCAAAACCCCAGTTAACCACAATGAAACGTCACACAACCCAACCTGAGCAACATCCTAAAAAATACCTGACCAATACTCTTCACAAGGTCATGACAAACAGGAAAAGAGTGAGAGAGAGTATCACAGACTGAAGGTGTGTAGGAGGCAAGACGACTAAATTCAATGTGTTATCCTTGATTAAATCTTGGAAGAGAGAAAGGATATTAGTGGAAAAACTGGTGAGACCTGAATAAATTTTTAATTTAGTTAGAAAGATAGTACACGAGTTAATTTCTTAGGATTACAAATGTATCATGGTTGTATATGTTGGTTAGCATTAGGGAAATCCATTTCAATTTTCAGCTCTGACATATACAGACCTTGGAAGTCATCGCATTCATCTTTACAGCAAGAAAAAGCTGGATAAAGTGAAAATAAATGACTTTTCTTAGACCCGTCAGAGAACTGAGGTTGCCAAGCAAACTCCAACCCTGAAATTTGGACAGACAGGTACATCTAAAAAGGTACAGCCTCCAAGATCTGCTTACCTGGATCAGAAGTCACTGGAGCCATAGAGCTGGTAAGAACTCTTAAGAGCTATTTTGATGAATTGCTGGATGCAAAGAATGTCTAGCATAACATTCTGGGAGCTTCAGTTTTAGGGAACTTTCCCTCCAGGAGTCCCATCAAGTTCACAGGGTGAGGATTGAGGGAAAACCTTTCTGGTTCTGAGAGAAGGAGGGGAATATTAGCCACTTTGTAACATACTGGGTGCCTTCTCCATGGCAAAAACCTACACTCCAGGAGAAAGGACTTGGGCAGATTGCAATTCTGCAACTTTATTCCAGCTGGGGGGAAATAAATTCCTCCTCACTTCAGCCTCCCTTACCCTTGCTGTCACTTCTAAATGATGAGGGGCATAGTCAAAGGATGATAGAGCTTCAAGGAAGTAGATACGGGAGGCTGGAGCCAGAGAAGGGAATAGGGAGCAGGAAGGGAAAAAACAGTTCTGCTGGATTAAGTACAGAAACACCTGTGAAGGCCACAGCCCCAAGACAAAGGCTCATCCATGAAAAAAATGAGAATTAATTGAAAGATTATAGAATGTAACTTCCCCGCTACACCTTGCCACCATGCCAATGAGAGTCCCAGTGTAATAACAGTGACTTAGAGCTGAGAGAGCTCCAAGACACAGACTCTCTCAGAGAAGCAATACACAGGGAAGCTCAAGTCCAAAGGGAAGATGGAAACAAGGACCCTGGAGGAATTTGAAGCCTCTGGTACTTGTAGCTACAGCAAACATTACATACAGCCTAGCCTATATAGGGCAGAAACTGGGATGTACATAAGGAAAGGAAGAGCATCAAAGAAGGAATAAATGAAGGTAGAATAAAATCTGTCATTTTTCCTTGTTCTTTATGGAACTAGAAGACAGTTGTTTCTGTAAAGAAATAATAATGACAATAGATTAAGTGATTATGGCATATGGATAAATGAAATAAATGATGAACATATAATAAGGGATGGGAGGGAAGAAATGAGAAAGCTCTTATAAGGTACCTACTTGTATTCTATATGAAGCAATAGAGTGTTATTTCAGGGTGAACTTAGATTATTTAAAAATGTATTTTGTGAATTCTAGGTCAACCACAAAAAATTAATAGAGCAAGCTTAAACAATGCCCCAAGTGAGGAGATGAAAAGGAAACAAGAAGGGAAGCAGGGGTGAATTGAAATGTCTACACTACATTTGCAACTCTTCTGTTAACAGAAAATTATTCCCAAAGTAGGAAAAAACAAAACAAACAAACAAACAACAAAAAAAAAAAAAACTGAGAAATGACCAAAATGACCTATAGGAAAAATGTTCTTTCTGTTTCTAAAATCAAAACTCATTCTTTCTCTCCTTAAGTGGTATAATTCGTAAAAGCATCCACTTTATGTTTTCTTGGTTGCCATTGGGCTGTATGCTTGTGTTTCCATTTCATGTCATGTAGACTGTTTACATGACCTCACGATATTAAAAAAAATTTTCTTACGGAGTAGTAGGTTAACAGAAAAATCATGCATAAAATACAGAGTTCCCATATGTGATATTTCTTTAACTTAGTCAATTTGTTGGAGCATCTGTCAAACTTATTTTATCTCATTCTAATCAAATACCTGATAGTTGATTGAATTTTTTTCTTCTAAAAGAGATTTTTCTTCTAAAAGAGATTGAAAGATCTTAGATTTTGAGAGAAAGGCAGAAAACTGGAGTGTTAAGACCCATCTTTTGCTTGATATGCTGTTCAACCTTGTGGAATCTAGGCTTGTATATTTGTAAGATCATAATTATTAGAAACTAGATCATGGAGTTGCTGGGGGCATTAAGATAACATTAAAATGCTCTATAATTGTAAAGTTCTGCATAAAGAAAAGCTGTTTTAAAGGATACTGCTGTGATTATTATTATATTTTTAATGCAAATTAAGATAGGACCAACACAATTGTGGAATTCAGTTTAATACCTTCACATAGTAGCCTACAATAGTGGGTATTTTATAGGTAGTTAAAGGCGATGATTTTGATGATGATGATGATGATAAATTAATTTAAGGTTACCTTTTTTTTTTTGCATTGTTTGGGCACAGCAATGAGAATATACAGCATATCTGTAACCTATAAGATTTTTTTGCTGTGTAGCAATGTTTTCATGAATATCAATAATTTTGAAGAAGTGCATACAGACACCATGATTACTGTACAATTCAATGAGATTGATCTTTGCAATGGAAAAAAAATGATGAAAATAGGAAGAACAAGCTTTTCACATAAAGATCGTGGCTAGTGCTCTATTTTCTCTAGGTTATAACTCATTGGAATCATTCCTTCTGAGAATGGATCAATTTGATGCCAGTTTCATCCACTTTTTTGGATAATAGAGAATTATGGAAATATTGGAATATCTAGAATTCTTAATTAACTTTGTGGTAATTCAATAGGTATCAGTTGTTTATTTTTATATTTGATTAGTTTTTCACATACCCATACATAGGCTTACACATCACTCTGGCTAGGCTAAAGTATCCAGTTATTTAATTGAACATTAATCTGAGTATTGCTGTGAAGGTATTTTATAGATGAGGTTAATATCTACAATCAATTGACTTTATTTAAAAGAGATTTACTCTTGGAGAAACTAAGATGGCGGCTAGGTGAGACAGGGCAAAAAAAAACACCTCCGTGAAAAACACTAGATAAAAACCAGAAAGTGACCTAGAATACTGGTTTCAGCGATGCGTCAGCTGGATGAGGTCTCCTAGTTCCACAGGGGTCGTATACTTGGTGAAACCGGGAGTCTGCATTCTGAAACGAGTGAGTAAGCTGGCTGGAAGACCCACAGCCACGCGGCGGTCGGGGGAAGCCAGGGTTTGGTGTTTTGAGACCAATGGGCTCTTTTAAAAAAAAAAAAAAAAGGGAAAAACCCAGGAGCAGCTGCAGCTGCACTAGTAGGAACCACACAGTAAAACACAGCAAGAGGGTGCTGGGCCGGCCTCTTGGTGTCTGGCCTGGAAGATAGCCCACTGCAGATACCCTCGGGGCTGGGGGAACAGAGGGGAGAGCCAGAAGCGGAAAGAAACCCCACAGATAGCAGCTGGCTCCCCGGAGGGCTGGATAAACTCCTGCCCAGGGCTGTGCCCACAGCCCAGAGCCCTGCCAGTTGTCCTGGAGCTGGGAAGGAGGAACTGTGCGAGGAGGGGGGTGTGGAGACACCCCATTTGGCCATCTTTGCATCAGGCTGAAAGCGCCCCGGCACGGCACGGCGGCCCGGGGCTTCCCTTGAGGGACGGCATGCACTGGTGGTGTAGCATGGCATTCCCTCAGCAGAGGTCCTGGAGGATCGCGGCTGAGCGGGGGGGACCTGCTCGGAGAACCCAGGGACACTATGCCAAGTCTGGTGGTTTGTGAGACAGTGAGAGAGAGGGTCTGGGGCTGAAATGAAATGAAGGCTTAGACTCTTGTGGTGGCCTTGAATCTCCGGGAACCTGGGGGATTTGAATATTAAAGCTGTCCTTCCTCCCTGGCCAGCCATACACACGCCCCACATTCAGGGCAGACGGCTCCATCAACACACCCAAACTGAGTTCTCCAACTGAACCCCACAAGAATCATTTCCCCACACACCACGGGGACAAGGTTGAGAACTGACTTGAGGGGTATAGGTGACTCACAGACACCATCTGCTGGTTAGTTAGAGAAAGTGTATGCCACCAAACTGTGTTTCTCAAAAACTAGATTGATATCCTTTTTTGTTACAACTTGAAAGAACCCTATCAAGCAAAGCAAATGCCAAGAGGCCAAAAACAACAGAAAATCTTAATGCATATGATAAAACAAGATGATATGGAGAATCCAACTCCAAACACACAAATCAAGATATCTGAAGACACACAGTACCTCGCACAATTAATCAAAGAACTACAATCGAGGAACGAAAACATGGCAAAGGATTTAAAGGACATCAAGAAGACCATGGCCCAGGATATAAGCGACACAAAGACCCTAGAAGAGCATAAAGAAGACATTGCAAGAGTAAATAAAAAAAAAATAGAAGATCTTATGGAAATAAAAGAAACTGTTGGCCAAATTAAAAAGACTCTGGATAGTCACAATACAAGATTAGAGGAAGCTGAACAACATCTCAGTGTCTTAGAAGTCCACAGAACAGAAAATGAAAGAACAAAAGAAAGAATGGAGAAAAAAATTGAAAAAATTGAGATGGATCTCAGGAATATGATAGATAAAATAAAACATCCAAACGTAAGAATCATTGGTGTCCCAGAAGGGGAAGAGAAGGGTAAAGGTCTAGAAAGAGTATTCAAAGAAATTGTTGGGGAAAACTTCCCAAACCTTCTACACAATATAAATACACAAAGCATAAATGCCCAGCAAACTCCAAATAGAATAAATCCAAATAAACCCACTCCGAGACATATTCCGATCAGACTCTCAAATACTGAAGAGAAGGAGCAAGTTCTGAAAGCAGCAAGAGAAAAGCAATTCACCACATACAAAGGAAACAACATAAGACTAAGTTGTGACTACTCAGCGGCCACCATGGAGGCAAGAAGGCAGTGGCATGGCATATTTAAAATTCTGAGAGAGAAAAATTTCCAACCAAGAATACTTTATCCAGCAAAACTCTCCTTCAAATGTGAGGGAGAGCTTAAATTTTTCACAGACAAACAAATGCTGAGAGATTTTGCTAATAAAAGACCTGCCCTACTTCAGATACTAAAGAGAGCCCTACCAACAGAGACATAAAGAAAGGAGAAAGAGATATAGAGAATTTTAACAGACATATATAGTACCTTACATCCCAAATCACCAGGACACTCATTTTTCTCCAGTGATGACGGATCTTTCTCCAGAAGGGACCATGAGCTGGGACATAAAACAAGCCTCAAGAAATTAAAAAAAAAAAAAAAAAATGAATATACTCAAAGCACATTCTCCAACCACAATGGAATACAAATAGAAGTCAATAATTTTTGAACTGTAAATCCACTATTTACTTCCTACATGATATACAATACACAAACTCTAATGACAAATCAGTGGTTTTGAACTCAATGTAAAATATGTAATTTTAGACAACTATATAAAGGTGGGGGAATGGAGGAGTATAGGAACATAGTTTATGTGTCCTGTTGAGGTGAAGGTGGTATCAAAGAAAAATAAGATTGATATGGATTTAAGAGGTCAATTTTAAGCCCCACAGTAAACACAAAGAAATTATCAGAGAATATAACCATAGAGATGAAAAGTAGAGTTTGGCTTAAGAGAAATGGGGGAAGGGGCAATGGGGAGTTAAGAAATGAGTGTAGGGTTGCTGTTTGAGGTGAAGGGAAATTTCTAGTAATGGATGGTGGGAAAGAGCATTACAACATTTTAAATGTGATTAATGCCACTAATGGAATGCTAGGGAGGGGTGGAATGGGAAGATTTAGGCTGTATACATGTTTCCACAAATAAAAAAAAAAAAAAAGACAGTCTAAATAGATGACAATTGAATGCCAAGGATGAACTTGGATGGGATTGGAGGATAGAGGACAGGTGGCTCAAAGGGACACAGTTGAGACATAAGGAAAAGGAAATATAGAATGTAAGCTTCGTATCATTGTTGAATCTCTTGCACTTCTTAGCTGCGCTTAATGGGATTTCACAAAAGAATGCTCTTGTTCATGGGAAGTGTATATGTGAATTATAGTGTATGTTCAAGGATGTGTGCAGCTAGCTCTTATATGTTCAGAAGACAGAGCAATAGATGATGGATGAAAGATAGGGAGGGAGGGAGGAAGAGAAAGAAATAGCGATGTGACAGCATGTTAAAGTTGGTGGATTGAGCTATCGGGGGGGTCAGGGTATGATGGAATTCTGTGTATGGGGTTAGTATTGTTTTTGCAACTGTTCCTATAACTTTGAATTTATTTCAAAATAAAAAAAATAAGCATCTGGGGGGGAAAAAAGAGAGATTTACTCTTAAAAATGTGGATGGGCCTCTTCTAATCAGTTGACGACCTTAAGAGCAAAAAACTGATGTTTCCTGGAACAGAAAAGAAATTCTACCACAAAGCCACAGTGTGAGCTCCTGTCTGAGTTTCTAGCTTGCCAGCCTGCCCTAAAGATTTCAGACTTGCCAGCCCTACAGTCATGTGAGTCAATACCTTAGTATATATCCTATTGGTTCTGTTTCTCTGGAGAACCCTGACTGATACACCATCATTATTTCAGCCCCAAGCATTCTCCTTTAAGTGTGAATTTCTTCTCATTTCATTCAAACAGCTAAGCTAAGCATCTTCTTGGGGAACTTTCTCCTGTCACCCTCTGACTTCCTGAATCTGGTGAGTGGTTTATCTGAAAGTCTGCTGACAGCTGTCATCCTACCGTCTTCCTTCTCCATCAGCTTGGGGATTCCCTTCACCTGTCTCTTGTGTTGAATCCATATTTCCATGGATCTTAGCTCTTCTCCTGTTTGATAGAGTCCCCACTCTAGTATCTTCCTGATAAAGTCTTCAGGGGAGATGAACTGAAAACAATTTCATTTTATATTTTGACTGGGTATAGATTTCCAGGCTATGAAATTATTTTCCCTTAGAATTTAGAGGGCATTTTTTAGTATAAAACACTGTCTTCTATTGTTGTTTTTGAGATCACAGATGCCCTCTGCTTCTTAACCTTTTGAATGGCACCTTTGAATTGTCACTGAGGGGACTAAGGGCCAAACCTGGGGAAAAGCTGAATTTCAGGCTGTAAAGATGAGCCAGAGAAGGAGATAGCAATGGACAGGCCAGGTAGACATGCAGAGAACTAAGAGAGAATGGAGTAAAGTAGACCATTTCCAGAACGAGGGCAAGGTCAAAGGGACATAATGTAACAAAGAAGCAAGTAAAATGTCAATTTTATATAAGCTCATATTGGTTAATAATGGGGTAACACAGCCCCTTTTCAATTATTCCCTCCCCTGTGTTCCAACCCCATTTACATTTATTAAAGAATTTATTTCATTAGTTATATGACCACATATAAATTATTAACATATTATATTCAAGGCTCTTGAGAGAAAGAATATACAAATGGAAAACAGCCAGACCATCTATGACAATAGAACTCTCACTCACAGCCTTTGCAGCTAGCAAGATCAACCAGGGGAAGCCAAGTATGTCTCTCAACCAGTCACAAAGGATGCTCCACTTTTGGTTAGCCCACTTCCAGCTTCCCCATGCCAACAGCCTCCATCAGGACATAAAGCTTTCCTCCTTTTTTCACTAAAAATATTTTCCTATTTTCCTTCCTTCATCTGAGTCTGCCAAACACAAGTAATATTGGCTTACTCCTTTGCTATATAGCAAGCTCTGCATAAATAGCCTCTGCTTGTTCTCATTTGTCTTTGTTTCTTTCTACACTTCTTTTTCTCTCCACTTTGCCTACAAAATATTATCCTCCTCACTTTCAAAGGAAAGGAGATAGCTTCTGAGAAAGGATCAGAATGGGGAGTTGGAGACAGGAACAGAGAGGAAGGAAAGGACTTAGTGGATGAGATGAAATAAATTATACAGTAAATACTAGCCTGGAATTAAATTGGACTGAACACTTTAGGGCTGAGGGTAAAGGAAGGATTTTGTGGAAAGACAATAAACGTCACTATAATCATTGAGATAAGTGAATGGGAGAGGAAAACATGGAATTCAAAGAAGCCCTCTGTTTTGGGAGGCCTTTAGGAGATACAAAAGCATTAAAGGCATGAGTTAAGCTGAAATTACTTTTGTTTGCATGGACCGTGTTCTTGTGAACAGATTGCTGCCTGGGTTTGCGTATTGTTTTTGCCACTTTCTAAATGTGTGATTAGCCAAGTTACTTAACTTCTTGTGTGCCAGTTTGAATGTATTATGTTCCCCAGAAAAGGCCATATTCTTTGATGCAATCTTGTGGGGCAGACATATTAGTAGGGATTAAGTTGGACCGTTTGGATTAGGTTGTTTGCATGGAAATGCACCCCACCCAACTGTAGGTGATAACCCTGATGAGATATTTCCATGGAGGCATGGCCCCAACCATTCAGGGTGGGCCTTGATCAGTGGAGCCATATAAATGAGCTGAGGGGCAGAGGGAACTCAGTGCAGCTGTGAGTGACATTTTGAAGAGTAGCTACAGCCAAGAGAGACACTTTGAAGAAAGCACAGGAGCTGCAGATGAGAGACAGTTTGAAGGTGGCTGTTGAAAGCAGGCTTGTGCTCCGGAGATGCTAAGAGAGGACAAATACCCCAAGTGCAACTAAGAGTGACATTTTTGAGGAACTGCGCCTAGAGAGGAACGTCCTGGGAGAAAGCCATTTTAAAACCAGAACTTTGGAGCAGATGCCAGCCACGTGCCTTCCCAGCTAACAGAGGTTTTCTGGACACCATTGGCCATCCTCCAGTGAAGGTACCGGATTGCTGATGTGTTTTATGGTCTTAAGACTGTAACTGTGTAACCAAATAAACCCCCTTTTATAAAAGCCAATCCATTTCTGGTGTTTTGCATTCTGGCAGCATTAGCAAACTAGAACATCTTGTTTCCTCATCAATAAAATGGGACTGATAAATGCACATGGCTCCTATGCTAGAGGGTTGTCAGAAACTAAACGAGTTTTGTAATGGTTTGAAGTTGTACTCCATAAAAGTCATGTTCTTAAATTTAATCCATTCCTGTGGGTGTGGATCCATTGCAAGTAGGCTTTTTGGCGAGTAGGATCTTAAGATGTGACCCACCTCATTCAGGGTGGGCCTTAGTCCTTTTACTGGAGTCCTTTTTATTATAAGAGGATAAAATACAGAGAGAAAGTCACAGAAGCTGAGAGAGAAAGCCCTTGGAGCCAGAAGTTGAAAGTAACAAAACCTGAATGAGAAAGGAGAAACCCCAGCAGACACCATCATGTGCCTTGCCACGTGACAGGGGAGTCCAAGATCGCCAGCAGCCTGTCTTCAGGAAGAAGGTGTTGTCCTGATGATGCCTAGATTTGGACTTTTTTTTCACCTCAGAACTGTAAGCTTGTAAGTTAATAAATCCGCAATGTAAACGCCAACCCATTTAACAGGCTCTGCGTTTC
Organism: Choloepus didactylus; assembly: GCF_015220235.1. Lineage (NCBI taxonomy): Eukaryota > Metazoa > Chordata > Mammalia > Pilosa > Megalonychidae > Choloepus > Choloepus didactylus. The sequence continues at coordinate 24,105,371 of NC_051316.1, forward strand.
AGCAGCTTTAGCAAGCCAAAACGGATTTATGTAAGCATTTAGAACAGTGCATGCACACTTTAAGCATTGTATAAATGTTAGCTTACTGCTATATCAGGATTGATTCATATGTCCAGTATAGCCTTTAATGTAACTCTCTCCTTGCCTGGCGTGGCTAATTCTGTTCATCTGTCATGTGGACTTTAAAAAATACATATTGCTCCTTGCCCAGCAGGTGCTATGTGTAGGGTCATTGGTTTAAGCTGATGAGGGCCAAATAAGAGCCTAGAAAACAAAACAAAACAAAACAAAAAACTCCCATGTTAGTTTGCTGGGGCTACTTCGATAAGTACCACATACCAGTTGGCTTAAACAACAGGGGTTTATTGCCTCACAGTTTTGGAGGCTAGAAGTCCCAGATAAGGTTTCTCTAACCTCTGTAGCATGCTGGTGGTGGCTTGCTGGCATTGAAACTCTGTCTCCATCACATGGCAATCTGTCGCCTTTGGTCTCCTCCTGTGGCTTCTCCTGCTCCTGCTCCAAATTCCCTTTGCTTTTAACAACTCCAGTCATAGTGGATTAAAGCCCAACCTGATT